>NC_083868.1:109161811-109419311 GCF_032452875.1 Bos javanicus
CCCAAAATGAACTTGAATAAATTTATATACACAAAATTGTTTGATTCTTTACTGTAATAATACACAGCTTGGTACATTTTGATAATCTCTATTAAGTTAGTAATTTAAAGTAGTAACTTAAGGATACAAGAGGTTATATGCTAAGCATACAAAGATTTTTCTTTCTAGAATAATGTATTTTAGGCTAGAAAGTGCCTTAGAAAACATCTAGTTCATCCTCCTTACTTTACATATAGCTAAACTGAATCCTCTAAAGGTTAAGAGCAAGGGCCAGGAGTCAATTCACTCAATCCTAACCCAGTGCTTTTCCAGCACTCTGCTGCCTTTCCAAACAAAAACAAAAAACAATAAGGAAAAGTTAATTTTTTCCCGGCTATTCATATGTGCTCAGTTAAAAAGCTGATCTATCTAGATTATGGAGACAAGTCACTAATGATTTTACTGTAAACTCAAGCTTTCAGCATCTGGTTTTACCATTCACTCTGGGGAGGAAAGGACTTTAAAACAAATAATTGTGATAACTTTCCCAAACAACATATCAATGTGTTTTTCTTTAAATTTCAAAACAATTCAATAAAAACTTTCTAAGTATCTGCCAGGAGGACAAAGCTAAATATTCAGTCAAAAGACAGATTCAACATAGAAATAAACTGTAGTATATAAAATGGCAAAAATCAAAACTGAAGATTGCAATAAATGTAAACACAGTTATGCCAGAATTTCAGTTAAAAAAATACTAGTCTAAAATAAAGCTGAAACACATTTAAAGATGTTACATGGCTCTCTTCTAATCTGATTATCTTTACTATTTGTTATTTTATAAATATTAAATACTACAAGTAACCCATTCCTTCCTCTATTGACAACTATAAATTTTACCATAAGCCTGTTCTTTCATATACTATAATCAAGGTAATCAAAAGTGGAAAAAGAAGTAAATCTGTACTGACTCATTAAGATGCAAATTTTATAGTCTTTGAACTTCCCCTATGAATGCATTAAATAAAATGGTAACAGTATTAACTTCTAATATTTTGACATTTCTAACAAAAACCAGATTTATGTGTGTGTGTATATGCACACTGTATCCAGCACTGAATAAATAAAAAGTGTAAGTTGTAAAATATCATATGCATTATGATTCTGTTTTAAAATAAGCAAAAATTTAAGTAATATATGCATATGTACATCTGGAAATAGAGCAAGGTACAGAAGGAAGGGTACTAAACCATTAATACTAGATTGGTGGCAGATAGAAGATATAGGCATTTTTTATTTATATACCTATCTGTTTTAGACCCATTACAATAAATATGTATTATTTTATAATTTTTTTTAATTTTATTTTTTAACTTTACAATATTGTATTGGTTTGAATCCACCACAGGTATAATTTTAAAATATATATAATAATTTTTTAAAGGGAAAGGATGTGAACAGATAAAGGACAAAATTTCCTCACAGCTCGCTGTGAATTTATTTGAACTGAAATATTGATTTTAGCAATCTGAATTTATCTACATAACCAGAACTGTTATGATTTCCTTCTTTCTCTATAAAATAAATAATCACTTGGATAAAGTCTTACACATCTACAAATTTTCACACTCTCTCAACATCCTATGAATCTGAAAAAAAATGAAATAAGTGAAACAGAGAGCTTGTGTGCACTGCTGGAGGTCACACAGTAAAATCACATTCTAACTCCTCATGCTGTGCTCCTCCTAAAATAAACAGGCTATGTATGTCAAAATTAAATAAAGATGCTACGAATACTTGACAAATGGTAATGAGTGTGGCCAAAGATACCACTGTGGCAAAGGCATTCTCCATCTTAATTCCTAATGCTTTGACTAGAGAAATAAAAAGCAGCCCTGTTACCTCTGCTATTAGTTCTCTTTCTGCAGTTACAGACCTTAGACCCTGAAAAAGCATAAAATAACTAACAGGTACCTTGTGGGGTTCTCTACAATGAGACAGAAACTATGGTGTCTATAACTAAAATATTAAAAATATCCAAATACAATATTCAGTTACTCTTGTGGTTTCAAAAAAGCCTGACTTTCAGACTCTTGAATAATGGGAAGCAGGAGTTATTTAATGCACTTAAAATATTTGGTTCTACTTTAGAAAGCTTTAATAAGCACACATGCATAAAGGTAAGAAAATAAATTTTATCTAGGTTAAATATAAATCTGAGACTACTAGTAGTATCATTAAAATTACATGACATATTGTCATCTGTTCTTTTTTTTTTTTTTTTTTAAGCTAACTGGCTACCATTTCCCACAAAACCACTGTGTCTTAAAAATGCAACAACAACCGACAGATTTTTCTTGGAAGAGACGAGACAGAGTAAGGGTAGGCTCAAGGCAGACTCAGAAAAAGGGCTCAGGTTCATGCTGTTTGGATAATCAGGTAATATTTTTTAATCATTTACTTCAGAAACAATTTTTAATAAACTTGTAACTGATCAAAATGTTTCAGAGAAATGGATCACTGGCAAGGTACTGCTTCTGACTGAAATGTGAGCTGATTCCCAGATTTAGGACTTGTAAGAAATCATGATAGTAACATGATATTAACATTTAATCCATATTTAAAGGTATTTTAATTTGCATATATTCATAGGACACACTTATTTGTTAAAAGGAAAGAGAGAAAAATTTATGGAACTGATCTTCCAGAAAGAAGAAAAACTTCATGCTGTTTTACCTCACAATCACAGTTTAAGGAAAGCATCTGTTTTAACGCACACAAGTACCCTACACTTCAAATATATATTGGCTTAGGTGAAAAAAAATATTAAAATGCTGGGAGGAAAGGGATTTACTACATTGAAGTCCTTAAATAGTATATGAGGTAATAGATATTTTACATCAGTGTTTAATAAATATATATGGTGTATGAGTAACATAGGTGCATTGTGAGATAATTATGTTCTCAAACTCATTTAGACAAATGTCAAAAACGTTTTCAAAACACAGTGGTGAAACATTAAAATAAGACAGGTATTTTAAAATGTAACAAAGGATGAGCAGGGTTCATAACCTCTGCTTTAGAAGAGGTTTCAAAACCTCTGCCTGCATCCTCAAAAGTATGATAATGTGTTAACTGTGTTTATGCTTCTGTTAAATAAAATTATTAAACTGTGAACTGAAATACATCCATTTTATTTACAAGTTCTATGCAAAATAGCCTAAAACAGAGAGAAAAGGGCTTTTACTAGAATGTAGTACTATCGATGAGCATGTAATAGCAATGGGCCTGCCTACATTTCTGGCAAGCAGCAACTACAGTCTACAAACCACTGATGGGCTAAACAAGCTATTAATGACAGTTGCTTTTCAACACTTAAAATGGCCAGACTGTGTTGCCTGACCACAAGGACAAGTAGGTCACCACTCTCAAATGTTATACAATATAAGAAGCATAAATGAGACCTCTGTGGGGAGAAAAAACCCACAGGTATGGCTCCAGAGTTCTTTTGCTATTCAACTATTAATAGAAAGCAAATCCCACTTAAAGTTGTAAATACTTATAACCCATTTTACTAAAAGATTTATCATCACTTATTTAACCTTCCACCTAGAGTTGAACAAGGTATTATTAGTTCTGGTGCCCAGCTCTAGCTCATTAGATATACATTAGATATAGCTAATGTATATTAGCTGGTGCCCAGCTCTAGCTCATTAGATATACAACCTAATATCCAGAACCCAAATAAAGAAAAAAAAAAATTGGCCCTCTGCGACTCTCACAGAGTAGAAAGATGATGAAATTTTGGCCCTGTGTAAACCCATGGAGTGTCTGTCTCTCCCAATCATTCATAGGTTGCAGAATCATACTCATGACTATATGGGGGATATATCTAGATTTTTCATCTGATTCAAGGGCCTTGTTCCCTGCTCACTTGTCTTTCAAGTCAATGTCTTTGAATGTACTTTTCTTTCTGCTGTTTTCTGGACCAGCAGCATTAGCCTCACTTGGGAGCTTGCTAAATGCGGACTCTTAAGCCCCACCCCAGATCCAGAGTTTAAATAGTATCTACAGGAGATTCATATGCACATTAAAGATGGAGGGGCACTGACCTAGGTCATGTTCTCCGACTCCTACGTATCCCCAGTTATTTGACTTTTCAGAAAAGAGAACAAGGGAAGCTTTAGAAGTATCATACTGATCAGGATAATTCACTTCATTCTCTGCCCAAGGAGACATGGCACAGCAGTCCTTCTTTCAAGTCAGAAACAACCCCCAAAACTATTCTGACCTTAAAAAGAAGTGACAATTTTTCATTTAGCTCAACCCAATATATTCAGATCTTAAGCCCTCTCCCAAGAGGAAAGGATAGCATTATTTGTATAGATTGCTAATAAAAAACAATAATAGCTATACTATAATCACATGACAAGATTCTATCTCTTGCACACTTTTATAATTGTAACAATAAAAATGTATGTTACTGTCAGCTACTTGACTGTATTAAAAACACTCTAAAAAGAAAATATTTTAGCCCCATTGAGTATTTCAATAAGAGCTACAACTCACTATATTATCCAGAAGTTAAAAACACAAGAGGTAGAAAAATAGGGAGTCAGCTACCTTTGATATAACAGAGAACTCAGAGTCAGAAGCAACATCACCATCTAATAACCCCCACCTCCATTCCTTCAACCCTACTGTGTTAACAGATACAAACTGGGGTCATATCGGAAAGTCTTTAATTTGTATATGATTTTTCATCAAATAAAAAGTACTATTTCCTTAAGTTCATTATAAAATCTAACTAAGCATGACATTATAAGCAATGATTTTCTCTAAGTCTCTGAGTAGATATTCACACTGAACTCTGAGATGTTTTGTATTCAATTCTGCTGACCATTCTGATCACTCTAGGAGGACTGCAGGGGACTGCATACGATTCAAGGCCTATTGAACATTGATTTCTGACATTTTGCATTATAAATTTCTCTTTTGAGGCAAAAGTTTTCTAAGACACCTCCCCTTGCCATCGTCCTGATAATAGCTTTAAGTTTAATACATAAATGGAAATAAAAACAAAAATCATCCCCAGGGAAAAAAAAAGTGCAACACTAAAATGCCAAAATAGTGAACACAGGCCTAGGAGCTGGTGTTACCAGAGCTCTAGCTAGAGCAAAGAGGGTTGAAAATGAGTGAAACCAGAAGAGGCAGCTTGAGGAAGCATTGCTTCTGGGAGAAAATCAGGTAAATAGAAAACATGGAAGAAAGTAGTAAGAAACAAAATGCTAAAGAGAAACAAGACATGCCAACCCCTTCCTCCCTGCCATCATCATCTGTTAGGGAATGATGCTTCAATATATTGTGGAAGGTCTTCCCTGGTAGCTCAGACAGTAAAGAGTATACCTACAATGCAGGAGACCTGGGTTCAATCCCTGGGTTGGCAAGATCCCCTGGAGGAGGGCATAGCAACCCACTCTACTATTCCTGGCTGGAGAATTCCATGGACAGAGGAGCCTGGTGGGCTTACAGTCCATGGGGTCGCAAAGAGTCAGCCATGACTGAGTGACTAAGCACAGTATATACTGCAGAAGAGGGCACCCTTAAACCAGGAGCCCTGTCTACAAAACATATAGGATTTTTAAAGGGAAGGAAGGGAGGGAGAGAGGGAGGGAGGGAAAGGAAAGGAAAGAAATCAAAATCACCCTGACACAGTCACCAGATTAAAACATTACAAAAGATGAAAATTCTCGCCTTAAAACCAATTACAAAGCACAAGACTCATATGGACAAATAATAGAAAGAAAACCTAGAATCAGATATTCAAAGAATAAAAACATAAATGTAAGGGGGAAATATTTCAGATATGAAGGATACATTATAAGGTATACAAAAAAGAATAAATTCTAATGAAAACTTAATAAGAAATATTGAATAAAACCAGGAAAACAATTGAGAGAATTAAAAACAAAAATAAAATAAAAATCCATAAAAGTAAAAATATAAGGCTGGTACCAGAGATATCTGGGATATCTGAATCTGGGAAAGACTGAAGGTGGGAGGAGAAGGGGACGACAGAGGATGAGATGGTTGGATGGCATCACCGACTCAATGGACATGAGTTTGAGTAAACTCCAGGAACTGCTGATGGACAGTGAGGCCTGGCTTGCTGCAGTCCATGGGGTCGCAAAGAGTCAGACGCGACTGATCAACTGAACTGAACTTAACTAAACCAGAGATATCAAAAGCAGAATAATATTTCAAGAAAATCAAAGAAAACTGTGAGCCAAGGATTTTATGTTCAGTCCAAGTTGTCATTCAAGTGGCAAGACTCCAGAAAAACAGCTTGGAATGTGCAAGATCTTGGGGAATATTGTACATATGAGCCACAGCTAAACAGAGAAAGAAACATAGTAAATATAACGATATGCAAGCAATTATGGAGTAATTTCCAGGATATACTAATGAGTGAAAAGAGCAAATTACAGTAAAAAATATATATACAATATGCTTTTTATAAGAAAGAGGAAATGGGAATACATACATACAAGCATATAGTTGCTGTTGCTGTTTAGTGGCTAAGTAGTGGCTGACTCTTTGGCAATCCATAGACTGTAGCCCACCACGCTCCTCTGTCCATGGGATTTTCTAGGCAAGAATACTTGAGTGGGTAGCCATTCCCTTCTCCAGGGGATCTTCCTGACCTGGGAATCAAACCGAGGTCTCCCACATTGCAGGCTTATCCTTTACCATCTGAGTCACCAGGATATATTCTTAATCTTACGAAAAGCATAGGAATTACAAACAAGAAATTAATAAAATTTGCTATATACAAGAAATAGAGAATAGCTAGATAGGAAGGGGTAACACCTCTCTGAGAATACCACAGCATATAACATTTTGACTTCTGAAAACATGCTAACCGTACGGATATTCAAGCATAATTAAATCAACAAGAATGGGAACAAAGGCACCTAAAATTAAATATGAAGTGAAGTGAAGTGAAAGTCGTTCAGTCGTGTCTGACTCTGCAACCGCATGAACGATAAAGTCCATGGAATTCTCCAGGCCAGAATACTGGAGTAGGTAGCCTTTTCCTTCTCCAGGGGATCTTCCCAACCCAAGGATCGAACCCAGGTCTCCCACATTGTAGGCGGATTCTTTATCAGCTGTGCCACAAGGGAAGCCCATAAATGGGAACAGATGAATGTAACTATATTTCAAATGATTAAACTACACTCAAGGGGAAAAAACTGCAAATAAATCTTGAGGTCTTTTAATTAAGTCTGTTTTCAAAAGATACAGTTGTAGTGATTTTGGAACTATTTTATGTATATTATATGATTGAGCGAATGGGTAAACATATTAGTGCTACAGGAGTCTGGACTCTCACTTTACATAAATACAAATATGAAATGGGGGAGAACAAGGAAGAACTCTTCGGTTTGGATTGAAATTGGAGGCATCACTATGACTCACATGTTCTTAAAAATATCTATGTACTAACCTCCCTCCCTCTATTTATCTGTCTAATCTAGGACTAAAAGTTCCTAAAAGTAAGAAAATTCCAAAGAAAATGAGCACATCACATGTCCAGACCTTGACTCCTAAATACCATTCTCCTTTAAAATGAGATACTGAAGAAATGGCTGATTCTGGGAGTGGGACAGGAAGGTATAAGATGACCCTCAAACATGTTTATCAGAAAATGAGGACATGCTTAGAAAAAAAAAAAATAAGAGTATGTCAAAAGGACCCAGAAATCATCTTGAAAGAGGACTCTCTGGACAAATATGGCACAATCTGAGTGACAAAGTAAATAAGAAAAGTAACTGATAATAAACTGTTCATGAGTCTTTGCTCACAGTAAAAAGAAAAGTAAAATAAGAAGGATGGGCTTTTCTTTATTTATTTGGGGGGGGTTTGTTTTACTTTTATTTATTTTTTTAATTTTTTAATATAAAATTATTTATTTTAATTGGAGGTTAATTACTTTACAATATTGTATTGGTTTTGCCATACATCAACATGAATCCACCACAGGTATACACATGTTCCCCATCTCGAACCCCCCTCCCACCTCCCTCCCCATCCCATCCCTCTGGGTCATCCCAGTGCACCAGCCCCAAGCATCCAGTATCATGCATCAAACCTGGACTGGTGATTTGTTTCATATGTGATATTATACATGTTTCAATGCCATTCTCCCAAATCATCCCACCCTCTCCCTCTCCCTCTCCCACAGAGTCCAAAAGACTGTTCTATACATCTGTGTCTCTTTTGCTGTCTCGTTTACAGGGTTATCGTTACCATCTTTCTAAATTCCATATATATGCGTTAGTATACTGTATTGGTGTTTTCTTTCTGGCTTACTTCACTCTGTATAATAGGCTCCAGTTTCATCCACCTCATTAGTAGAATGCACATCCGTGGTCAGTCATGTCTGACTCTTAGAGACCCTCAGGCTTCTCTGTACATGGAATTTCCCAGGCAAGAAGACTGTGGGAATGGGTTGCCAATTCCTATTCCAGGTGATCTTCCTGACCCAGGGATTGAACCCACATTTCCTACACTGGCTGGTGGATTCTTTACTTACCACAGAGCAAACGGATCATACAACTTCTAGAAACATAAAACCTGGGACCTTATAGTTGAACGCTGGCTCCTTAATATAGGGGAATAGTAAAGCTGGAAAAATCTCATTTTCTCAATCATCAGGCAAGAATTATCAATGGATCATGAGGCACCAACCTTCAAAGGCCGTGCTTAGAACTTTAAACAGATATAGTCTTTATGGGTGGTAGACAAGTTTGTGAGAAGATAAATAAAATGGTATTGGGGAGTATATGAAAAGAAATTTAAGCTAAGAATGACACGCTGGACAGTTCACAGGAAAAGGTGGCAACACAGATAGAAAGGAATAATGAAATAAAGACTGAATCAGGGCTTGAGAGATTGTGACAAATAAATGAATCAACCCCTGAAGAGGTCCGAGGGAAACAAAGTCCATCCATCTTACTCTTCTCTCCATACATCCACAACTGATTCCTCCCTTCCAGGTTACAGATACTATATATATCAAGAAGAGCCCATAAACAGAGTACAGACAGTGCAACCATGTATGTGTCCTTCTGGTAAATATAACATACTTTATATGTCATTTTTCTTAACTAAATTTAAATTTATACTGGATTTTACCCTCTCTCAGGACAATGCTAATTTTCTATGACAATTCAAGTAAATTTGGAAAGAAAAAGGCTGAAGAAGGCTACATAAATAGAAGAAACTAATTCTAAATGTGTGGGATGCTCTTCTCATTTTATTTTTACACTATATATTTTTTTTAAACCAATCTATTAGAATCTGTACTTCTAACTGTATTTGGCATACAGTCAATTCAAAGAAAGAGTACAAGGGCTAGAAGGGCTTGTAAGGGCTATAAGTGCTGTTCATTTGGTAAGTGGAGAGATAACAAATCTGAGGAGCCCAGAGTTGCTAGATTGACAGGTTTCAATGAATTCTTACATTTACTTCCTTTTAGACAGTTATAAAGAATATCATTAACTTTACTTAATATTATTAGTGTACAAAGCAATACATAGATGTATATATGTGATATTATGCTATGTATCCATAATGCTGTTAATAGTTCAGTCAGTGGGTCAATTTTACAATGTTAAGCTATAGAGTTTGAATAACTGAGGTAAAATGCATTAAAATCATCTACTTCCACTACCTGTTATATTAATCCTGGCTCTCTAATCCCTAAAATGCATTATCTTTGAAATACATTTGATGTATATGACTCAGATAAAAACTAAATATAACTTAGAGTCAAGAATGGGAAATAATAATTTAACAAACCATTACTCCTGACTATAATTAATACACGTGGCTATACTTCATCAAAGGTTTTAAAATACCTATAGTCGCAGAACTCTGTTTAGATGAAATCTTATTTTAAAAGTTTAAAAGTATATAAAATAACTAAAAATGGGCACTGTTCTGGCTAAAGTGGGCAGTGGAAGCCTGGAGTGCTATTTGCTATGGGGAGAAAACCTGGCAGCCCAGGGCAGTCAGAAAACCACTGTTGCACAAGATTACAAGTCGAGTATAAATGCAAGAAATTGTCACTGAAAATAAATTCATACTAGTATGAAAAAATATAAAATTTAAACAAAGGTTAGAATCTAATTTGTTTACTGATGAATATGAATCACATAAATATAAAGTCTTTTTATTACATAATAATTTACAAGAGATTGGCACTACGTTAGCTATTCTTCCTTGTTATAAGCTGCCAACTGATACTGGCATTAGATGTTTTAGATTAATATTTTTATTGTAATGTCCATATGTATCTCCTAAATATATCTTGTACTATTAAGTGAGAAATGAAGATTCAAGAAATAATTTTTAATAATGAGAATAACAATGTTATTTATTTACTTCTAATCTGGAAATATACACATAGTTCAATTTTTCTAACTTGGTTATTGTGTTCTGCTTTTAATAATTAACCTGTAATTTTTAGCATGATTTAATCACTTTGAAAAGTCTAGATTTCCTCAGTTTCCTTTAGTTATTGAAAGAAAAACCAAAAATCCTTTCAACTCTAAAACTGCTATAAATAAAAATGGAGCTGCTCCTATTTGCTCTTGTGTGAGCACAACAAAAGCACATTAATAGATAACAAAGCTACAATATGATACACGAATGAAGTCTTGCATGAAAAAACTACTTAGATAGTATTTACAAAAGAATCTCTATCATTAATTATTCAACATTTGGATCTGACCAGAAACCAGAGCATGACTTTATAATGCTCTGTTTAAATGAACAACTTAATGTTGTAATGAACACTCAATGTGGTGAGCTCAATGAATTTTGGACCTGGTATAACACAGCAGTTTTCCAACTTTTTGATCAATGGACAGATTTTAATGTTAAGTCAGTTGGAATTTCACTTGTGCTTTAAAAATGTTTACTGAAACCGAAAATTTTGCATCTCAATTATTTTATATTCTAAAACTGAATGTAGTTTAAACCAATGCATTATTCATAAAGCAAAGACATTAGGAAAAACAAAGCTGTGCACTTCTTTCAAAGCTGTTAAATTGCTAAAACATACCACATTTATGCATGCAATATTTGATTGTTTTTTTCTTAACACACAAGCTTGTTTTTGTCAGATCAAGATATGCCAAAAATTCTACACCAAACATTTTTGTTTATAATTAAAGCAATCATCAATCCAAGGATTGTCATCTATTTTATTTCATCTCTACATCAAAAAAAAAAAAAGTAATTTAAAAAAATTTTAATTCCCTTGAAATGATAAGATAAATGAAAATGTAAGTGCCTTCACATAATAACAGTAAGCTGACCCTTTGGGAAATGGTTGACTTTCTCAATACAAGGTATTCAAAGCTCATTCAAAAGTGTTCATTTAGAATGCAGATATCAAAGATGATGCAAATGTTCAAGAGAAAATTAGAACTTACCAGATGTTCTAATCCAGCTTTGATGTTTCCAGATTCCCTAAAACAGAAGAATAAAAGTTTAAAATAGTTGTTAAACCCTCGTCTGCTATAATTTATGCTTACCTCAAAAATATTTTACAAACCCCTATAACTTTTTCCTATATCTTTCCTAATGTTAATAATAACCCCATTTTTAAGGACAGAACAATTTCCTTAGGAACAGATAATTTATTTATATTTAATAGTAGTATTAACATTCAAATTTATATTCATCTAGTAAAATGTTTCAGATTTTTCCAAGTCAGTGGAGAACAAAAAAAAAATCAAAGATTATCATTTTACTATTTGTACACTATCTTTATTTTACATTAGCTTTTTCATTCGAGTTTATTTTTTTAACATTTATTACAAAAATGTTCAAACATACAGATTCTATCTACCATCTAGATTTGACATTTTATCTACCATCTACAATTGACATTTTACTATATTTGCTTTATCAAATGCCCATCTATCAATAGGTGCATTTTTATACAAGGAATATGCACAAAAATAATATTTATCAGTGCATAGCTAAAGACACTAAATCTTAAATTTTTTCCTGCCATTAATTTTATTAAGTTAGTACCCACTATAAATCAGAACCTAAAATTATAATATTGAAAAATTAATCACCAGTGAAAACACAAACATCAAATATTACAATATTTATTTTAAGTATTTAATTTCTTGCTTTTCACTAAAAAAAAAAAATGAGCTGATGAGACAAAACACAAATAACTATACAAGTAGCAAAGATAATTTAAATATACATTTGGTGGAATATGGCAATAGTTGGATGCTTTTTCCTCATTTCAGTTAATGCTAATTTATTAGTGAGTAATGGACTTTCCCTATTCTCACTCTGATCAAGCAGTATTTTAATTCCATTATTAAGACCATACCTTACTTGCTTTAACACAAAATTGTACTTCTACCACAATGCAGAAAATAATTATGGAACATCTGATGACAGTACTGCATTCATGATGTTTAATCTTTTCCCCACACCTATTTTTCTCTGAAGGGGTCCCAATGTTATTTCTTTTCTCTTTATTTTGTCTCCAATTTTTTTTTGCCAAAAATATATTTACTTCTGTTTCCTTTGTCTTGTTATATAATCTTTTTTCAAATTTCCCTATCTTTTCCCTTTGGATCAACTGCTTGAAAACTATACAAGTGGCTTCCAATGTTTCCTCTCACTGCCCAGTCTGGCATCTTGGGAATAAACGCCACTGTCCACTGATTACTACTCCTCTTTAGCCATTCTCTTTTCTGCTTCTGACAATGCTACATAATCAACATTTTAAAACTTAAGGGTTTCTGAAACTCATTCTCTGGATACAGTTCTAATGACAAATGATAGACATAGACTGCAACAAGGCGTGTCACAGCAGGCCAGTAACTACATCATTATTTTTACTTTTATTATTATACGATTAATATATTTATTAGAGCTGGAAGTCTGATGAATTTTTAAGTGTTCACAAGGAAGTTTTCATATAACTTATAACTTGCGTAATTTAAAATTTAAACAAAAATAAAAATACACACAGTAAAACATCTGACAGTGTAATGTGTTTGTGTGTGTGTGTGTGTGTGTGTGTGTGTGTGTGTGTATACATACTACAACAAAATTAAATCTTCCTGTCACTCACCCCTAGTTCTCAATCACTGATATTAGCTATTTATTTGTCCTTCCAAAGACAGTCTATGCATGTGTGTGCATACTTCTGTGTGTGTCTGTGTGCTTCTCCTCTTTTTTTCTTTTCAACCCAAAGAGAAGCATACTATACACATTGCTTTGTTCCTGAACTCAGCAATCTATGTTAGAGTGAAGTATATTTATACTATATAATTCACATCTATTTCATTTTTCCCCATAGGTACATTGTCACACTATGGTTCTTATTGGAAAATAATGCAGTATAAGAGAACAAAAATGCTCAGATTCAAAGTAGAAGTCCATAATTTATTATCTGAAACCACCAAGGCTAGACATGTTTCATCAGAATATTTTGGACTTTTCTGGTACTCTGTTTTGGTATAAGGATATGCTTTACACTCATTAGATTTATGTATGTTTTATCTACTATTTGAAATGTTCAAAAGGATCCACTATACTAAATTTTTAACTGGTATTTATGTTTAAGCCAGTTTAATCAAATTTGGCATTGTTTATATGTTCAAGTTTTCTTCAATGTTTTGTTGAATATGAATTTAATAAATTGAGCACTAAAGTTTAAAAATAAGAAAAATAACAAAATAAGAAAAACAAACAAACAAAGAATATTTTGGGTTTTAAGAAAAGTAATAAGGTACATACGGTGTATGTCATAAAACACTGACAGCAATACTTGAAGCAGCATCTCATCATCATACATATCAATAATTCTGAAAAAAATATGAATATCCACACAAAGTGGGATAAACAAAGACGATACACAGCTTCATTTAAGGGTAGGTTTTGCTGTCAACTGACTTTATCACAAACTTAGGGAAAATCTCTCAGTTTTCGGAGTTATTTGTATTTTGGAATCAAGGATAAGAAACTATTCTTTAAAAAGAAAGAAAGATTGGCTAGCTATTGTTTCATTATGTTTTCAAAGAATTCCTTAAATTAAATGATTTTAGGAAAAACACATTTTGAATGACATGTCTGAAAGAAAACTAAGCATCTTCCTTGACACATGTCCCTTTCCTTCGCTACCAAATATAAACAAATATAATCAACCACAAGGTCCTGGCTATCCAACATCCTTAATTATCATTTAGTGTTAACCACTTCTTTCTATCTTCACAACTATGTCTTATTTTAGGCCATCATCTTTTCTCTCTCAGATTATTGCAAAGCTTCTTAATGGGTCTCAATGACCCCTGCCTTGCCCTATGTCAATTCCTTCTCCATAAGACAGCAAGATCTTTGTAAAATTAAGCTTGATCATGTCAATTCTCTTCTTAAAATCCATGGCATACTACTATACTCCAGTTTAATTCCCTCTGTTATTTGTCAAAGCTATACCACACGGAAAGTGGTAGCAAATACTATAACAAACTACAGCCTAAACAAAACCTCCTATGGAGAAACCCCTTTTTCTCACAAATGAAGTAATGAACTCTTCCCATGCATTCACATCACAAAATTCCCATACTTTGGACTATAGCCCACCAGGCTCCTCTGTCCACGGAATTTTTCAGGCAAGAATACTAGAGTGGGTTGCCAGTTCCTACTTGAGGGAATCTTCCCAACCCAGTGATCGAACCCACATCTCTTGCATCTCCTGCACTGGCGGGCAGATTCTTTACCACTGCACCACCTGGGAAGGCCCCTGGGTAAATCCACCCAGCTCCACAACACTCAAAGAACCAAGGCAACTGCAACAGTGAGGGGTTGTTTGGGAGAACAGTATTGGGAGTTTTGTGTATGTGGGTGATGGGTAGTGGGTGGTTGTTTGGCTTTGCTTTGTTTTGGGTTGTTTTTTAAAAAGGAGGAGGACCCTATGGGGAAAAAGTGGTTGACTGAGGCCACAGCTGAACAATTAATCTGGATAAGCACAAGCTAGAGCCTAGACTTTTACCCCTACCCTTAGATTAAAATTACTAGCCAAAGTAGCTGAATGTTGCAAGGAAATAAAACAGAAATCCACAAGGCAAATTTTTAAGAACTCTGAGGTGTTCTTAAAAATAACAGAATAACAACAAAGAAAGTAACTTCATCCAGAGAAAACAGACTGAGCAAGAATATAAGTATAATAACATATTCAAAGATAGGGGAAGATTTTTAGAAGTTAATTATGAAAAATGGTTATTAAAAATAATCAATATGAGATAATGAGTATTAGAAATACAATAGTTTGAAATAAGCAACCCAGAGGATGAACTGAAAGCACAGTAACTACAGACCAAGAATGAACTAGTGAGCTAGAACATGGACAGAACTCTCCTAGAAGGCCATAGGAAAGGCACAAAAGAACAAACAGGAGAGAAAATTAAGAACAGGAGTAGAAGTATGAACATCTATATAATAAGAATCCTAAAAGGAAAGCAAAGACAAAATAAAAGGGAATAAGTATTTGAAGAAACAGTGACACAAATTTCCTAGATATAGAATTACTCAAATCTTAGACTGAAAGTGTACATACAGCAGTGAACAGGAGAATTAAAGAAAAATCACAGCAAAGTATTATATAAAGATAATTAAGGCTATACTATTATACATCAAGAGAAAAGTTTAAACGTTTCCAGAAAGAAAAAGCACACTCCTCTAAAAAATTAGCACTGACATCAGATTACTTAACACTAATGCTAGACAATGGAGTATAAGCTTCCAAGAGAAAGTGAATAAAAAAGCTGTGAACCTAGAATTAATATTCAACAAATAAACTATTATTTAAATTAAAGGAAAAATAAGAAATATTCAGCATACAAAGTCTTAGGAAATTCAACACACAAAGACATTATATGAAAAAAGTTCTGAGGAATATAATAAGAAGAGAAAAAA
This sequence comes from Bos javanicus, assembly GCF_032452875.1. Lineage (NCBI taxonomy): Eukaryota > Metazoa > Chordata > Mammalia > Artiodactyla > Bovidae > Bos > Bos javanicus. Next base: position 109,177,814 of record NC_083868.1, read on the forward strand.
ATTCAGGAAGAAGCAAGCAAGCAAAATAAGGCAAGTAAAGTCTGGCATGGAACATAGTAATTACTGTAATATTAGTAATCAGTGACTAAAAAGAAAACTAAAGAAAGGTCATCATAACAAAAATACCAGAGAAGATTCTTAGATTGGGTATGAAACAAATCTAGGGATGTGTGATTTACAAGAGACACATGAAACAAAAAGGAATCAGAACGGTTTCTAAAAAAGAGATATAACCAAGCAAACACAAACCAAAAGAAAGTTGGGTTAGTGACTTTAATGACAAAATACATTTAAACCACCTTATGGCACAGTTGGTAAAGAATCTACCTGCAGTGCAGGAGACCACCTGCAATGAGGAGACCTGGGTTCGATTCCTAGGTTGGGAAGATCCCCTAGAGAAGGAAATGATAACCCACTCCAATATTCTTGCCTGGGAAATCCCATGGACAGAGGAGCCTCACAGGCTACAGTCCATGGGGTCACAAGAGTTGGACAGAATTTAGCACCTAAACCGCCACCCCTCCATATATGTATACATATATTTGATATGTATATATTTTACTACATACATATTTTGATATGTATATATTTTGCTATGTACACGTGTATATACATAAACACACACACCAAAAAAAGCCATTCTCTTCAGGTACAATAGATCAAATGACAGTGAAAGTGAATGTTGCTCAGTCGTGTCTGACTCTTTGCAACCCCATAGACTGTACAATCCATGGAATTCTCCAGGCCAGAATACTGGAGTGGGTAGCCTTTCCCTTCTCCAGGGGATCTTCCCAAACCAGGGATCAAACCCAGGTCTCCGGATCAAACCCGGGTCTCCAGCATTGCAGGGAGATTCTTTACCAGCTGAGCCACCAGGGAAGCTCAAGAATAATGGAGTGGGTAGCCTATCTCTTCTCCAGTGGATCTTCCCAACCAAGGAATCGAACCGGGGTCTCCTGCATCATAGGCAGATTCTTTACCAGCTGAGCTACCAGGCAAGCCTGATAACAGAACAAGACACTTTCATTTATATCTAGAAGGTTTGCATATTTGTAAAGCTTAATATGTATCATAGCTTGGGACACCGAAGTTTCAACAAATTCTTCATGAAAATCAGTTTTGTTTAGTCTTACTCTGGGCAGAAAGACAAGGAAGGGTGGCCGTCTCAAAATAACACAGATAAACCATCAGTTCAGTTCAGTTCACTTCAGTCGCTCAGTCGTGTCCGACTCTTTGCGACCCCATGAATCACAGCACGCCAGGCCTCCCTGTCCATCACCAACTCCCGGAGATCATTCAAACTCACGTCTATCAAGTCGGTGATGCCCTCCAGCGATCTCATCCCCTGTCGTCCCCTTTTCCTCCTGCCCCTAATCCCTCCCAGCATCAGAGTCTTTTCCAATGAGTCAACTCTTTGCATGAGGTGGCCAAAGAACTGGAGTTTCAGCTTTAGCAACATTCCTTCCAAAGAAATCCCAGGGCTGATCTCCTTTACAATGGACTGGTTGGATCTCCTTGCAGTCCAAGGGACTCTCAAGAGTCTTCTCCAACACCACAGTTTAAAAGCATCAATTCTTCGGCGCTCAGCTTTCTTCACAGCCCAACTCTCACATCCATACATGACCACTGGAAAAACCGTAGCCTTGACTAGACGGACCTTTGTTGGCAAAGTAATGTCTCTGCTTTTGAATATGCTATCTAGGTTGGTCATAACTTTTCTTCCAAGGAGTAAGCATTTTTAATTTCATGGCTGCAGTCACCATCTGCAGTGATTTTGGAGCCCCAAAAAATAAAGTCTGACACTGTTTCCACTGTTTCCCCATCTATTTCCCATGAAGTGATGGGACCAGATGCCACGATCTTTGTTTTCTGAATAAACCATCATGAGTACATAAATACTACATGAGAGAGCATGATGTATAATACCAGTTCTAGAAGTAAAATATCTTAAATCTAAGTTCTACAACAAAACAGTTGAATGAGCTTGGGTAATAATCCAACTTCTCTGAAGCTCAAATGGTTCACCTATGATGTGCAGATTTTTTAACTCTTGTTTTACCTAACACATAGGGTGGCTGTGAAAAAATAAGCAAGATAAAGTATATGAACGTACACTATATATTGTAATATGCTATATAAATCTGTTATTGTGATAGATATTTTAACACAAAAGTCTTTAAGAGTGGTTCCAAAAGGCTAAAACAATTTTTTTTTAAATAGAGAGGTAAGATTCAAGACATTGACAGAAGGATCTTGCAACAAATGGTATAAAGCCTGTCCTCTTTAGTGGTCTGTCTCTTGGGTTGTCCCTGTCATGACTTCATCAATATTTGTGCAACTCCTTTTGCCCTGTGCTGAAAGCAGACTTAATTCAATTATAGGTTTCAAAACTGATAAAATGGTCCTGAAGTGGAAAATGGGAAGAGATTATTGGCAAATGAATAAAGATTTGTATCGAACTAACACACAGGAGTACAGCAGGTCTTTTTTTAATCATTCCCTGTCTTAAATCTTCTGGGAACCATGAGTTTCCCTTCCCCTCATGCAGCACATCGATTTCTGAATTAGACTGCAATATTAAATAATTAATATACTTGCCATGATTGATGTTTTGCATTAGTTGAATATTAGGTTATCAATCAAAATCCACTTGGTTTAATGTAATAATATTGAAAAAGTGTCACGGGCTGTTCATCCAATTTGTAGTTGAGGCAGCACAGATAGTTATGTTGGCATAACACAAGGCTTTAAAGCAGGAAATGCAGTGGCTCAACATGTATGAGGCAGACATCTTGAAACTAACTGGGACAAGGCTGAGGTTGTCCTAAATAAACCTTGTGACACTTGTCAGTGTTGATGTTAGATCTCCTTCCAGGAAGAAGATGATGCCACACATCAATCACACTATGGCAGACAAGAATAAAATTAAAATAAAGTTAATGCTTTACCTTTGTGGTAAACAGATTTCATTATTCTGCCAAAGAAAGCATGCTCCAAATCTAGAAATTGTTGCTATTATACAGCTTATCCTCTTAAGAAATTTCTAAACAACAGACTGATTGTTTAGATCTGGTCTTGCTAGGAAAGGATCAACACTTTTTAAAAAATGTGAGAACAAATTACACCAAAATGATCATTCAGGTTTTAAAATGGTCTAAGGGAATCTGGTCAAGGCACCACAATTAATAATAGTATTTATTTTAAAAAAACAACATTCCATTTGATGATGACATTCTCCTTTGCTTTCAATATTTTGCATCAAAACTATAAACTACGAACCTGGAGAAAAATTTTTAATCACTTGCTTCTCCTAGTAAATTTTACTCATCACTATTAAATCAATCTAAAATCTATTATGAATTGACTTATATAAGCAATATTTTATAACAGACTAAACAAAAGACTTCCAAAAGAAAAGTAACTGCTTGGGTGGGAAGTAGAAAAGTAACAAAATAAAATATAAACCAAAACCATTTCAGAAAGCAAGCCAAAAATCAGTGAGTATCTATTACAAAATATAAACTATAATACATGTAACTAAATAAAGTAGCATTAAAGTCTCATTTCATTCACCAAGAAATATAAGATTAAATGTATTTATAATCAGTGATGTACATGTATTAACCCACATAAAATATGCATATATACAATAATTGTGAAAAACAGTTTAACTTAAGTAATAAGGTTTTTATAGGTTTTTTGGTCATGAACTAAGCATATTATCCACTTTTAAAAGATTGTTATGCTACAGTTTTCTACAGCCATAAGAAATAAAATGACAGCTAATTTTGTACTCTCATATAAAGCAAAAATCTATGTGAGCTGAGTTTTTTTTTTTTTTCTTTTTATAATGGCAGCAAAGGCTTTTAAAAGCCTGAGTTATAAGTTATAAATATATCTACACTTCCTATCTCAAATAATAATTAACAAATTTTTTACACGTATAAGACCTTTTCTGTTATTATCAGATGTTATTAATGAAAAATCTGGTAATATAAATTTAAGAAAAGCTTGGGTTCAAAATCCAACTCTATTGTTTAACTAAATAACTTTGTCAGGATATATATCTTCTCTAATTTGCCATTCTTAAATTCAAATAAAGGATTGAAGATAATCAGCATGCATATACCAGCACTCAATAATTACTGGTTCAGTATGACAGATTAATGTACCATATTTCACTTTCAAAATCAAGAAATATCTTTATAGATCTTAGCTTTTTTAACCACCATAAAATATATTTCAATTGTTAATACTTACAAAGGAAAGGCAGTCTACTTTTCAAATAAATACACAAAAAGAGCTTGGCCCAATGGACAGCATCCAATAAAAGTGCCATCTATATCTTGACATAATAAGTACATTTTTCTATCCTGATCTCTTTGAATGGAAGCAGAATTTAAAAGTACACTGAAAAAAGTAAGCAGAAATAATTTCTTAATAACCTAATTTTAAAAATATTTTTAACCCCAATAACAAAAATACAGAGTATCACCTACTTCCAAGAAGATCTCTCTGAAATTCTCAGATTCAACTTACTAGGTTTGGCTGGAATTCTCAGTACTTTTCTTCTGATTGGAAAATACCTTGCAAATTAGTGGATCTAAATATATATATATTTTACATATATATGTAAAATATATAGGAGAAGGAAATGGTAACCCACTCCAGTATTCTTGCCTGGAAAATCCCATGGACGGAGGAACCAGGTAGGCTACAGTCCATGGGGTCCCAAAGAGTCGGACATGACTGAGCAACTTCACTTTCACTTTTCACTTTCACTTTTTCAAACATATATTCTTAGGTGACCAGATTGCATAACGGTAGTTTTCAGACATTTGTATCTTACAAGCAGTTATTGATCTGACCAATTATTATTTACAATAAATTTTGCTCTAGAATTTATAAACCACTTACACAGACAAGTGTACTATGGTTACTAAATTTTATGTGTATTATTCTCTTTTAAAATTATTTAATTAGTTTCAAAAATACTACTAAGCATCCATTATATCAGGACAAGTTTAAAGTAAACATATTAAACAGCCGAGGACTTAGGACACACACACAGTTTATTACAATGGGAAGCTGTAACACTTAAGTTGGTGCATATCGTAAGTTACATTCATTCAGGTAAACAGTTTTGGGACATCACAAAAAGGCCTACATGAGAAAGAAAAGAGGTTTTAATATTTTCCAAGTTATTCTCTAAACAGTCTCAGATGAAGAAAAACTAAGAGAATTCATCACAAGTAGATCTGATATTAAAAAAAAAAAAACTGCTAAAGAAAGTGCTTCAGACCAAGGGAAATTATACTAGAAAAATGACTGAACATTGAGAATGAAGGAAGAGCAACTGAAATATACTTACTGAGTACCCTCATACCTTACTTAGTCCCCATGATAAATTTTAAGTGGATAATAAAAACAATAACAACAAAATAAACATTATTGATGAAAAATATCTTGGATGTTTAATCCATAATGTCAAACCAAGGTGAATACATGAAATAGTTAACATCTAAGCCAGGCAAGGAAAATGCATGTGAACATGCTACCTATGTGCTATTTCCACATGCAGGACTAAGACTCCTAATGAGTGGCAATCCTCTTTCCCACTGAAGCCAGATGTAGTTCAAGAATCATTCTTAACACTGTGCTCTAAGGAGTCACTGCCAGTTGTCTGCAGTGAGCAAGTGAGATGCAACTTGTTTGTCACCACTCCTTTCAATCCATGTGCTTGACCTGGTTCAAGAAAAATTTAAAAGAAGAGAAACAGTCATGTGTGTTAGAGTGGTTGGGAAATATTTCAAAGACAAGGGGTAATTTTAGCAGGATCCTGAAGGATTAATTTCATTTGAGCAAAGTGGGTAAGCAGAAAAGAGGCAGGAAGAACAAGCCCAAAGGTCCCATGTGATCTGTTAGAGGTCAAGTAAGGAGAATAGCCTGCCCAGAATAGATGCATTAAAAGGTTATATATTTCTTTTCATCTTTAATTTTAAGTAATTTTTATATGTAAGTTTTCAAGGGTATCATGTACAATTGTGCATGTTGCTCATTATGTGGGAGGAAAAAAAGAAAAACCAAACGGGGCAGTAGAAGCTAAAAGCTATATGCCCTGGCCAAGCAGTGCATTCTGGTGTGGTATTGCATTCACCAGAAAGGACGGCTTGTCTGATTAGGCTCAAAGGTGCCATATGGACTAGCAGTCCCACAAATAACAATGATTATTATACAGAAATTCAAAATCACATCTGGTTCTAATGAAGAAGAAAATAAAAATCACCTGACATCCTACCAACCAAGATAATACCTCAACATGTTTTAGTTTTTCCCTTCCTTCTCATGTAAGCAAACAAATACACTTATTTTCTTACAAGTATGGAATAGTCATTGATTTATTATGTACTTACATAGCTTAAATTTTTTATCACTTAATGATATACTATAATTAAACAGCTATTGAAGTATCAATAAATGTTTACATATAATATTTTTCTGTTTACATATTATTCTGTTCATAAAAATACAACAGGTTAACATATCCACTACTCTTAGAAACTTGCATTGTTTCTGATTTCTAATTCTAAATAAAATGAGGGTGTAAAAAAAGGATAATTGATCATGAGATTTAAAAAATTATTTATGAATTTTATGCTATGTTTATTCCTCTTGCAGGACCAGGGTAAATAATTTTTAAAAGGGCAAATAAATCAGTATATTTCACCTCTAGTACTTAAGCCTAAATAAATTTATCTACTATATTTGTTAAATATTAATTTATATTTATAGTTATAATTTATAATAAATACAAATAAATATAAATTTCTACTCTCAAGAAGTTCATTATCATAAACTAATGTTCCAAAAGCTTCCTAAAAGTAATATCTACCTATATGTGTAAACAGTAAACAATTCTAAATAAGAAGATAACAAACACATATAAGTACTGGCTCCAAAATCACTGCAGATGGTGACTGCAGCCATGAAATTAAAAGACGCTTACTCCTTGGAAGGAAAGTTATGACCAACCTAGATAGCATATTCAAAAGCAGAGACATTACTTTGCCAACAAAGGTCCGTCTAGTCAAGGCTATGGTTTTTCCAGTGGTCATGTATGGATGTGAGAGTTGGACTGTGAAGAAAGCTGAGCACCAAAGAATTGATGCTTTTGAACTGTGGTGTTGGAGAAGACTCTTGAGAGTCCCTTGGACTGCAAGGAGATCCATCCAGTCCATCCTAAAGGAGATCAGTCCTGGGTGTTCATTGGAAGGACTGATGCTAAAGCTGAAACTCCAATACTTTGGCCACCTCATGCGAAGAGTTGACTCATTGGAAAAGACCCTGATGCTGGGAGGGATTGGGGGCAGGAGGAGAAGGGGACGACAGGGGATGAGATGGCTGGATGGCATCACCAACTCGATGGACATGAGTTTGAGTAAACTCCAGGAGTTGGTGATGGACAGGGAGGCCTGGCATGCTGCGATTCATGGGGTCGCAAAGAGTTGAACACAACTAAGCAACTGAATTGAAGTGATTCTACTAACATCTTCAACTGCTAAAATTAAGAGAAAATGCAACACATTTATTTTTCCTGAGAAAAGCAACTTTCAATAACTCAGAAATTGATTATTCAATTATTAAAGTCATTTGATTTTTCTCTTCCCTCTGATGTTTTCCTTTGTAACCAGACTGACACTCTAAAAGGAAACAAAAACTAATGTATGATTTTAATCTGGTAAGCACCTAATAGTGCTAGCAAATAAAACTACAGTATTAAACTCCTCAGCATATAACTCAAGATTCTCCTCAAATCAAACAATTTGCCATTTCCTAAAGACTTCTTTGAATTTCTCAGTACTCAAATCCTTGATCATTATTTATTAACAAGTAAACACCTTCTTAGTGTTTTCTTACTAAGAAAATACTGACAGTATGTGCCTAGCACTGTACTAAGTGCTTTACATCAATTAGCTCATTGAAACCTATAAGGGTAACTTTATTATAAAGAGAAAATTATTACCCCTACTTTATAGATGAGATAAGTGAGGCTTAGAGAGGTGAAGTAGATCACATCATACACACTTCAGCTATTAAAAGGCAAATGTGAAGCCAGGCACCCCAAGTTCTCTGCCCAAAATTTAATCAAGAGATAATTTATTACTGTCTCTCTGTAAAAACAATAACCTTAACAATGAAACAAGATTTTACAGTATTCTCCTACTAGCACCATGACTGGGAAAGGAGATGCAAAGGAGTGAGGATTTAAGTAAAAAAGAACACTGATCCTTAATAACAGGATAATATATACCAGGTGCTAAGCCTTATCATTTACACTTACAATCTCATTGAATTCTCACAATATTCACAAAAAGAAAAATCTATATAAATGGCTAACATTCAGGGAAATATTATAGTGCACAGATCTGCAAGATAAAACTAAATGCCATTTTTCACCTAGGAAACAAGCAAAGATAAAAACAAATGACAATGTTTTTATTGTTGGCAAAGGTATGGGGAATCAGATCCCTCAAGTGTTACTTGTGAGAGCAGAAAATAATACAAATTTTTCAGAGGAAAATAAGAAAATGTTTCATGTTTTCATTAATACACATAAAGCCTTTGACCTGAAAGTTCTACATGTCTGGGCTTATCTCAGTGTTGTATCCCAATGCAGTATCCCATTGTAGTAATACTGTGTAGTATTGTGCAGTATCCCAATGTTGAGTCATAAGAAACTAATCACTCCATTGTGTTTAACATAAGACAAAAAAACAACAGTGAAACAACAAATTTGGAATAAATTAAATGCCCATTAATGCCAAATTATGACAGAAAGCATGATAATATTCAAATAACAGAAAACTGTCTAGTCATTAAAAATTATGATGCAGTTGAGTATTTCCATGAAAATGTCCTTACAGTACACTTTTTAAAAAGAGCCTATTACAGTATAGCATGATGTTAGAATTGTTTAAAAAAACTCTTATATATGCATGTGTATGAATACATATGTATGTGTATCTACATGTAACTAAGAGGTTATAAACTAAAATGTTAATATTTAGCAGTGGGATTTTGACTGATTTTTATGTTCACTCTAATGCTTCACTTATGTGTTTTCCAAATTTTCTTCCATCAAAATACATTACTATTGGCTAATTTTTTAAACATTTTTTTTTAATCCTTACTTCAGTTCTATGGAGTAGTACATTATCCTCATTTTGTAAATAAGAGATCTGCATAGAGTAACTTACTTAAGGTAGGAAAGTAACTTCCTAAGATGGCCAAAATTGCTCTACTGAATCTAAAGCTCATTCTTTTACAACAGAAATGCTGCCTGCATTGCTTCTATTTTAGCTTCTATAAATCTATACTCAACCCACACCTTCCCTATTCTCCATAGTTTGAAAAAGATTCATAAATTATCTGTGTATATAAGCCTGTTACCTTCAGGTTTGCTTTAAAGACTCAGTGTACATTTCTGTCCAACTTAAAACTCTCTACAGTGTTTAATACTAATTGAATCATTCTAAACTTGATACATGAATATATAAGATACAAGTGAATTAAATTTAGAGCTGGAGAATGTGAAACTGGAAATAGAGCTGAATGCATGAAATAAACAGAAAAGGTGAAACCTTCAATAATTGATCCAGATTGGTCCGAGTTCTGCCACATTCCCTTCCTTTCCACTTTGTCTATATTAGTTTTGCTTCCTATCACTTCACCAAAATTCCTCCAACACTCTTCACCCTTATATCAATGTCTTCAAGCCCCAAGTTTGTCTCTCTCTGCAACATGATCTATACTATCTGGCTAATAATTTTCTACTGCTATCCAAAATGTCCCTCTTCTCAGACCAGTCCATTATCATTTCCATGATTTTTTTTTGTTCATGCATTCATCTACCTAAAACAGTCTTCCTCTTCCTTGACACATCTTCAAATTCTATATATTTATTGTACAGGAACCAAACTCCCACTTCTACTAAGTTCATAACAGCTTCTTACATTTCTAAACTTCTAGTCACTCCTTGCATTCAATAAATATTGGCTTAGACGATAAAGAATCCGCCTGCAATGCAGGAGACCTGGGTTCGATCCCTGGGTTGGGAGGATACCCTGGAGGAGGTCATGGCAACTCACTCCAGTATTCTTGCCTGGAGAATTCCATGGAGAGGAGCCTGGCTACAGTCCATGGGCAAGCAAAGATTCAGATGCGACTGAGCAATTAAGCACAGGAACTTCCAAGTACCCTAAGTTGTGAATGTAATAATACATGTAAAGTGCTTAGTGGATTACTGTTAGCATATATAACTTATTATTATCAACATCATCAGATCCTTCAAGAGCATTGCTCAGATGATTAAGATCAGAAAGCTACAAAGCCACTCAGAGATACAATGCTGAGCAGTTAGCTGGTCTCATGCGCCAGCTAAGTGACATGACTCCTGAAAACCATCTTGCACATATGCCTTATCATGACACATGAAAACTACAAATTCTCACATACAACACATATCCCTTTTGAAAAGACAGAATATTAAATCTGTGGTTACCAAGGTCAACTGCACTGCTCTTATAGAAAACTTACTTTATGTGGCTTCCATGTCTGTATTCATTTCCCAAGTTAAATATTTGTTCAAGTGAACCTTCTGCTTTGGTATCATATGAAGCTTTTGGATAAGTATAGATTCTTAGTAAGCAATGTCAATCAAACTCTAACTTTCTCAAAACTATATATTAAAGATAAAAAATCTTTAGGTCTTCAGATATGGTTAACTAAAATAGTTTATTTACATATCACTGGTGTGCTACAATTCATGGGGTCGCAAAGTCAGACATGACTGAGCGACTGAACTGAACTGAACGTTAGCTAATGTTCACCAAATTAGAAATGGAAGGTCTCACTGGAAAAGCAGAGAAGTAAACAGCCCAACAAAACATTAGAAATGCTTTATCAGAAGTCTGATTTCACGAGTGTGTTTCTTGGCAGACTATGACAATGGGGAAAAAGCAGAAGCTGTGGGTAGCAGAGTCTAGGAAATTCTTCATAGAGGTGATGATTGAGATGCCTTCAAACAAAGGTCATTGCAACCACAAGGGGTCTAGAATCAGCTCCTCTGGTTTTTTCAAGGACTTCAGTCCTTCACTTATTTTTTGTCTTTCTCCCACTCTGTACTGCTACTGTGGGGCAATCAAGGGTTAGTGACTTAGGACAATGAGTCAAACTGAAAGTAACCATCAAAGCTTCATTTTCTTACTGATAATGCAACCCAGAGTCAAAAAGGAGACTAATGTTACATTTTTCCCTCAAAGAACGGCATGGGTGATGGTCAGGTGGATGCACTGAGGTAGGCAGAGGGCTGGCAAGAAGAACGGTTGTCTCACTACTGAGAAGCCTGGAGCAAAAGGCTCTTGACTCTTTATGGACCAGTGAACCATGGGGAAAGAAAATGGGAAGGGCTAGGAATGGAAAAGTACTGAATCAAAGTGCAGAAAAGTATTTCAGATCCCAAATAAGGACTCTGAATCAAAGCACCCAGTCTGGGAACAACAGTGCTTAATGGTTGGGTCTAAAAGACTGGACTTCCCTGGTGGCTCAGATGGTGAAGCATCTGCTTGCAACTTGGGAGACACAGAATTCTGGCCTGGAGTTGGACTCCTCAGCTACCATGCTACTTACTTCTCTGCTTCCCAGTAAAACCTTTTAAAAAACTACATAGACACTAAGTCTCCACACTCCTGCTTCCTATCACATCCAAAATTTTCTCTTCCTAAAGTTGTTGGTGGTGTCTCCATGTTACCAAGTCCAAATGCCACTGTAACATCCTTGTCTTTATAGCCTTCTGAGGACCATCTGAAACTGTTGAACACTCCTTCCTGCACATCCTCTGCTCATTTGCCTTCTGTAATATTGCATCATTCAGGTTTTAAACCTTTTTTGAAAAAATGACTCATTTCCTTTGTAGGTTCATGTCCCTTTTTCCAGCCATCAAAGGTTAGAGCTCCTCAAGGTTTGGTCCTATGCCCTCATCTTGTTCTATATTTCAACCAATCTTGCTCTCAGCATTAATAGCAACCTACAGGTAAATAACAACAAGCACAGTCTTCAGAAGTTTCAGATTGATTTATCCAAATGTCTATTTGACATTTCTATTTGGATGTCTCAAAAATCAAAATCAAAAATTTATATTCAATAGGCCCAAAACTGAACTCTTAAGTTCTTCCTTCAAATCTGATTTTTTTCAGTATTTCATTAATTCAAAAAGGAGTCCCAACATTTGTCCTCAAGCCAAAAACCTAAGAATCAAACCTCTTTATTTTCTTGTCTCCCTACATAGACGATCTATCACTAAGTTCTATTGATTCTGCCTCCTTAGTAACCACAGAAACTATTTACCTGTACCTACCAATTGCTACCATCCTAGTCCAACTACCATCACCCTTGGCCTCATCTGTTTTAATTCCTCCTAATTATTTTCCTCACTTCCACCATTGTTTCCCTCCCATCCACCTATCCCAAAAGAGACAGTTCAATCATGTAAAAATGGATCACATCATTTCCCTGCTCAAAACTCTTCAATGCCTTTCTACTGAAGCCATCGTGATTTGGCCCTCCTGTTTACATCATTTAGTCATTCATCATTACTGAGCGGAACCTTTGGGTCAAATTCTGTGCTCCAAAATTCTCATATTACAATAATGAACACAGCAGATGGCAAGGGTTGTAAAGAACTTATAGATAGGTGTGAAACACATACAACTTCCATACAAATATATAAAGTAGTAACTGTCAATGTATAACATTTAAATGTACTGTGAAGAAATAACACAGGAATGTATAAGACAGAATAACAGGAATATAAGATACAGTTTAGAAAGCCAGGGAATTCTTCCTTCATTTTATTTCACTGTCATGCTCACTCACTGTCAAGCCCTTATTCAGTCTATTTCTCATGCACTTTAAGCTACCCAGATATTCCAATTTAGGTGAGCTTTGAATTCAAAGTAATCCAAATATAGTGAGATGGGGATCATTCTAGGAACTTTGATCAAGAGTACATTAAAGACAAGAATAGAAAGATTATTCTAGGGGACACCAGCAGTGGTATTGTAAGCCCAGTGGCAGCAATGCTGGTAGTGATGGTGGTGTCAGTGTCCGCACCGTTAGGGCCACTGGTACCATGATATCGCCGCCTTAACTTCTGACCATGTCGTAACTTGGTTTCCAGAGTTTCACTGATTACAGAAGCTATCCAATAGTCCAACATAATCTATGTTTATTTTTTACTTTTAGTCTCTTCTAATAAAATCTAAGCTCACTGAGGACAATTTACATGTACACAGGAGGAAATAATACGTGATAAGTCCTAGAGCCTTGAAACAGCCTTGAATGTAAGAAAGATTTTTGTTTTCTCTAGTTCATATAAAGTGAAAATACAAAAGAAGAGTCTTTTAGGAGTTACTTTCTTACCACAAATGGTTTTATATTCACATGTATAAAATAAAGACAACACTGAATTCACAAGCACTTTCCATCAAATATTTAATATAGCGTCTGTGGGCCAATAGAGAATTTAAAGAATTGCCAAGTATTCTCTTGAGCTGACAGTCCAAATCAGGGGTCTGCAAACTGTGGCCCATGGACCACATTCACACTGCCACCTGTTTGTGTGCAGCACATGAGAATAATTTCTATATTCTTAAATGATTAAGAAAAATAAAAATAATATTTTGTGATACGTGAAAATTATTGAAGTTCAAATTTTAGTGTCAACTGTAAAGTTTTGTTGGGACACAACTACACTCATTCTTGTACCTATTTTTATAGCTGCTCTAGTGCTACAACAACTGCTCAGTTGTCACAACAGAGATCATATGCGGCACTTTCACTGCTTCGCACTGCAGCTCAGAGCACAAAAATCACAGTGATTCAGTATAATTCAACAGAGTTTCAAGAGCTTCATAAATTGCTGTAATGTGACATTTAAATTTTGTTTTAATACAAGTATATACCAATCATGTCAAAACCGGAAAAGAAGAGAGAAGGGGACTTCAAATGACATGCTTGTAAGGCACAATGCACTATAGATTATTTTATCCAATTAAATGGCAATGCATTGCATTTATTCTACAATGACTATATAGCTGTGCTGAATGAATACCATACAGGTTGACACTACCAAACTAAGCAGCCTTCAGGATATTTCCAACGTAAAGGAAAGCAAGAGTAAGAAAAAAAGAAAACTTAAAATGGAAGGACTCATTATGGTAGAGTTTCTTCACAAAAATAAAAAATACAAATGGGTTTCTTAGTGGTGTATTTGTTCACCAATAAATGAAAGCCATTTAACACAGAGTTGATTAAATCATATTTGACTGCAGCAGGCAAAGGAATGTGAATGGAGAAAATAAACTTGTTAAAACTATTAGCCTTTCAGCAAGAAAAGTTGCTTGAAAGTTGAGGACATAGGGAGTATCAATAGTCAAAGACAAGGCAAATAATTTTGAGTACTTTTCTTTGGTACTTGATGAATCCACAGATGTTAGTGATAATGCTCAGCGTTGTTTATTTGAGGAGTCAGACCTGAATCTGAAGTGACTGAAGAATTACAGCCTCTGTGAGAAGTCTATGTAGAACGTGAAAATATTTTCAAGAAAATTGAGAAAACACTAATTCAGTACAACCTGATATGGAATCTACTAAGATATGTTACACAGGATGGTGGTTAACATATGCACAGAACCAAAAGAGGCTTAGTTGGACAAATTTACAAAGCTTGTAAAAATGTAAGCATATGTGAAAATTTAAAGCCTATGATTACTCACTGTATTATTGATGAGCAAATATTAACACTTTGTGAAAATATTTGAATGTATCATGTATTACTGAACTGGGAGTGTCAACAGTGAGTCTCATTTACTTTTGTGGACTTACCCATTTTGAGTTTGGCACATTTTTGACAGAAATAGAAGCTAAATATCCTGACTGCTCTAATACATACAGCACTTCAGGCTTCCCTGGTGGCTCAGACAGTAAAGAATCCGCCTGTAATGATGGAGACCTGGGTTTGATCCTTGGGTTGGGAAGATCCTCTGGAGGAGGGAACCCACTCCAGTATTCTTGCCTGGAGAATCCCTCATGGGCAGAGGAGCCTGGCGGGCTACAGTCCATGGCGTCACAAAGAGTCAGACACGACTGAGCAACACAGCACACAGCACATACAGCACTTTAATGTCTTAACAATAGTAAAGTTTTATTGTGATTCTTCATAAGAAAGGTCAAGGTTAAAATTTTTGAAAATGAAAAGAACTACCCTCAACCACTTTTACTGAATACTGAACAGCAATGGAAATGAGCTTTAGGTGAGGAGTTAATAACATTTTCTAATGAATTCAATCAAAAATTAAAAGGCAAAACAATCAGTTAAGTCACTCAGTTGTGAGTATTACGCCTCTTTGCAACCCCATGACTGCAGCACACCAGGCAACACAATGCTTACATGCAAAACTTATATTGCATTAAAGTCCGTTCAAAAACGACTAACAGGACTTCCCTGGTGGTAGGGTAGATAGGAGTCTGCCTGCCAGTACAGGGGACATGGGTTCACTCCCTGGTCTGGGAGGATTCTACATACCACGGAGCAACTAAAGCCTGTGGGCCACAACTACCGAGTCCATAAGCCACAACTACTGAAGCTCGTGCACCCAGAGCTCATGCTCTGCAACAAGAAAAGCCACTGTAAGAGAAGCCTGTGCACCACCCTAGCAATGCCCGCTTGTAGCAATAAAGATCCAGCACAAGCAAAAATAAATAAATAAATACAAACAAACAAAAACAAATTACACTGTTTGGGTCACAAAATAATGTCAAGCTGCTTTACATAGTTCCCATCCTGTCAAAATTAAAACAAAAGCAAGATCTCTGTTCCCACATATCTTTCAAGGAATATATTTTCCAAGCTCAAATTACAGTTCCACTAGTATTTTTCCAATCAATGCAAGTGCAAAGAAAGCTTCCATACTTCCAAACCGATTCATGTGTGCAACTGAGGAGCGTCCCCTCAAAGTAAAAGTGATTAATCTTCAGTGTAATAACTACAAGGCAAACATCAAGAAAAGAATCTAATTGATTTTTTATATATGTATTCCAAGGAATTACAATGTTCAATTAAAATCATGTGTTCATGGATTATGATCACTATTCGACAGTACTAATATGTGAAAAAAAAAATTTCAAAGATGAACTATTTTTAAAAATCTCATTACAAATCAGGATTAATGGATGAATGTTTATAAACACTTTTGATAATAGAGAATAATAACTTTGAACCTCAGTTATGTGAAATGATATCCTCCCTGAAGAATTCCATTCTTCTTATTTATACACTTGTATTGGAGATCAGCCCTGGGATTTCTTTGGAAGGAATGATGCTGAAGCTGAAACTCCAGTACTTTGGCCACCTCATGCGAAGAGTTGACTCATTGGAAAAGACTCTGATGCTGGGAGGGATTGGGGGCAGGAGGAGAAGGGGACGACAGAGGATGAGATGGCTGGATGGCATCACTGACTCAATGGACGTGAGTTTGGGTGAACTCTGGGAGTTGGTGATGGACAGGGAGGCCTGGCGTGCTGCAATTCATGGGGTCACAAAGAGTCAGACACGACTGAGCGACTGATCTGATCTGATCTGATTACAAAAAAAATCTGCTAAATAACTGTATTTCACATTAGGAAATAAAATTGTAGATTTTATCTTCCTTCTTATTATATAAATAGTAACATAATATCCTCAATTTTGCCTCCTCCCCACAAAGCCTAAAATGTTTACTATCTGGCCCTTCACAGAAAAGGTCTGCTGACTCCTGATTTAAATCACTTGAATTCTACCTGTATTCAAGCTATTAATCCATATGAAGTTATTATGATTTTGGGTAACTGATGGATAGGCAGACATGCTAAATATCATGCTTTATTGTTTTCTTATTATTTTGATTCCTGATAATCATTGACAGCATCACTGACAATGAAAAGGGTCTCAGAACCCAAACTGCAAAGGACAGATACAAATTAAGAAAGGAATAGTTAACAAAATATGGGGAGATAAATTTAAAAGGTGAGAACTTAGCTTCTCCTATCTATTTTTACTCTACCTTGCATAAAAAAAAATAAGAATTTTCTTAATTTTACAAAATAAAAATATTAGTTGAAAAAACTAAAGAATGACCAAAAAATGAAATAAAAACAAAAGAAATAACTGTAAAGACCACACTGAAAGATAGAAACTTAACCATGAAAACAATTCAACTCTACAAAATGAGAGCTGGAGAAAGGAAGAGTAACATGGAAAAAGATAAATGTTAATTACTCCATCTAAAAACCGAACTTAGCATAATCAGTAAGAAACATTCTAGTACACTGGGGGAAAATGGCATTTTCTTCATTAATTAAAGATAGTTTAGTATAACATTGAATAATCAGTTTTACAGGTATTACATTTTTATAAAGTAGGACTATATAAAATCATAAAAACATTTTCAGGAATTCATCTATCCTCCAAATGCATAATTCTAAATATTAAGAAAGTATTTAAATTGCAAGCAATATAGGGCTATTGTCTATTGTAGGGCAAGTAAATAAAATTCTTAAAAGATGTAAGTACAATAAAATAGTTTAAGGATTCAAATCGGGCAACACTGAAATAGCATTCTGAATATTTCAAATCTTAAGTTACTTTATTGGTTCACAACTATACTTACATTAAAAATTTTAACATTTAAATATGGTATCATATTTCACAAGATAACACAGAAATAAGGTGATGAACCATATATCCTCCTTTGCCTGGGAAAGTTCTGATTTCTCATATCCTGATTGAACTATTAACAGCATTCTTAGTGTCAAAGTCAGGATAATATATTAAATGGTCATCCTTTATATAAAGAAATGCCAAACCTAAACATATCATACAAACCTAATACACCAAACATACCTGGATCAACCCAACTATCCTGAAAGATTGGGGGGAGGGGAGTAGAGGAAGAGAGAATGGAATTTGTGATAAGAGAGTGAAGATGGAATATTTAGAAATAGTCCTGCTTTCTTCTTAACTGATTCCAAACAGTTTCCCTTGAAGACTATCATCTTATAACTCGAAAACAGTAGTCTCTGGTAAACACTTACTTGGTTTGGTGATGTTTACCAATATACTTAATCATATCTTTAAAAGACTGGCATTTTGATAAAGGTTCTCAACAGATCATATTAATATGATATATGTTATAAATGCTTGCAGTTCCTATTTTATGAAACAGGCCACAGTGCCAAGGTTTACATTGGAAAGTCAACAGTGTAAAATGGGAAATAATTTATTCTTAAGTTCCATATTTTATTAAGATCTGTACAGAACAAAATGTAACTGTTCGCAAAGAAAAATACTCATAGAACTTTAAATTTTCAATCTTCAAGCAGTAATTTAAAGATATTTAACTTAAAACTCCACAAGAATATAAGTGTATGTGTATATATGTCAATGAAGAACTTTCTAGATGGAAAATGCATGATACCTAGATGGGGGGAGGGCTACGTTAACTACTACACTTAAACAGAATATACAAGTTTTAAGTACATTAATTCTTCAACAATAAAACCTATCTGGACAAGAAAAACAACGTTCCAGGTTAATAAGCTATATATTTAAAATGCACTAAAATCACAAAATTTATTTGAGATGATTAAATATAAACAGAAATAGTATAACTTTGTAGATAAAACATAAAAACCCTCACTCTGATTTTTTAGCAATACAAGAGGAGAAAAAAACCACACCAAAAAAAACTTATATTTTTAACTCTGAGTTCTCAAAATCTATTACTCATAGTTACATGAGAGAATGTCTTTGCTCTTAGAATGTGTGTACTAGAGTATTTATGGGGAATAATATTTCCAATATATTCTCTTTTGGTTCAAAAAAATATATACATTTATGAATATGTGTGTAGAGAAAGGAGGAAGGAAGAGGAGGGAGGGAGGGGTGATAAGGAAAGTGCAAATGGTAAACAACTGGTGAATTTGGGTAAAAAGCACATGGGAGTTTCTTGCACTATTCTTGAAACTTCTCTACAACTATGAACGTATATCAAAATCAAAAATAAAAAAAGCGAATTGAATAAATTTAGCCAAAAGTTACGTTTTTATTAACCACACTATTCTATTTGTAAATTTCTACCCCTTAAAAGCCAATAAATGCTTCTCTTTCACCCAATTACTACATTACTTAAATTAATCAAACAATTCTGATAAAAACAATAGTAGTCAAACAAATTTTTGAAAAATATAAGATTAAAAACTTCTACACAAAGAATAAACTCCAAGAGAAAAGATGCAAATAAAATGACTATCATAATCTTTTGTTTTTTATTTGCAAGTATAAAACCAAAGAAAAACAAAAGCCTGGAACATGGCATCTGTCATATCAGAATATAAAAAGATGATCCTGGCACAAAATGAAAAAGCTCTAATTCATTTGCAAATCAAGCCTGCCGGTTCCATTTCAAGCTGGCGGTAACTGTCAAGAGTTAACAAGATAATCACTTTCAATCCTGCCTTCAATGGTACATTACACTGTTATTCCATTCAATAAGGCCGTTCTTTGGGGCACTAGATGAATGGTTTTCATTTCTAACTCACACAAAAAGTTGTGCGGGGGAAAAATCCACGGGGCTTAAGAAAGAAATCCCTTTATGGGCATTTATCTGAGGTACTTGCTTTTAGGCAAAATGAGATATTTTGAAACATCAGTGTCCATTCACTTCCTCTATTCCTTTAGGCCCTTAATCCACAAAAAAAAAAACAACACAAAAAACTGGCATATGAGCAAAGTGCAAAACCAGTTTCATTTTCTAAATTATCAGTGCACACTAAACAAAAATTCTCCATTAAAATGATTCTAGGCAAATATAATGCTATTCAACACAAAAGCCTAATATTAAGCAATCTTATCACATAGTGACTGACATCACTTTCCTGGATTACTCACCTATATGTTAGATGAAATGCAGGTGCTTAAAATTTCTTATTTCCTCCTATTTTACTTACAGTGACATGCACTTCTAAAAAGGATAATTAAAACAAAGATAACCTTTCCAGATGATTCCTAGTTCAATGAAAATGACTTTCAGCTAAGTGCATCCTTGTATCCTTATAAGGTACTTAGCAAAAGGCATTATAAAATTTTTCACTATTTCATAGTTTAACTTATTTTCTGACAAATGTAGTAAAGGTGCCTGTAAATGTTTTTTGCAAAAATATAGAAAATGCATAAAAAATGTATTTTGCCTTCAATTAAAGAAAAATACAAAACGCAAGGACTGAAGGGTACCCACTGCTAACAGACAGTTAGGTCATCTTCAAACTAGTGTACATGAGTAAAAGGACATTAAAATCTCTTCCTTGGCTGTTTATGCTCTAATACCTAACATCTATCAATTTCATCCAGTGTCAAAGTGTAAATTTATAAGAACCATCTGTGTATGAATTACAACTTATTATTCAGGACTACTGAGCACTAACAACAATTAATCTTTCTCCACCCACCTCCTCATTTCAGGAAATAATATTGCTACATATGTCTATATAAATCACAATCTCCAGCCAAAACTTTTTATACTTTTATAATCCCTAATTATCAAGGGTAAATTTGGATTTTTAAAACTCATATGTTTACAAATGTTTAAAGCCCTTCTAAAATCATTATTTCTAAAACATTTCAATTATATTGTATCCAAAGGCTTTAAGAAGTTAGAACACTCATGTTGATGACTGCAAAGACTACACACTTAAATTTTAAAATTCAGATGATTTCATGAATTCAGGCAACATGAGGATAATCCTTTTATACCAAGGGAGAAATATTCTAACTAGGCACCTTTCTGTAGCAGCACAAGTTCATCAATTCTTCCAAACTCTGCTCTGACCAGTTGTTTTGCCTCAGTAAAGGAGAAAACCATCCCTACCCTTGAAATAAGTAAGAAAAAGTAGAATAAAATATTTATAGGAAAGTAATTTTGAAAGTCTGACATTCTCAAATATACCTGTTCATTAATATTTAAACTTTAAAATAGTACGTAAATTAAAATTTGTCATTATGAAAAAAATTATCATGAATCTATAAAAAATTTAAGCTACATAAGAAAAATAGGGTATTTAAACCATAAATCGCTTGTGTTAAACCCACTATGCAAAGAAAAACTTATATGATATTCTAAAATGATTATTTAGCTGAGCAAATTTTATTATTCCAAATTTTACAAACTTAGTAACAGGTATATTACATACAGTAAGTCAATAGTGAGTATTTCTCAATAAATTTTTATGACTGAAATTTTTATTCATTATTTTATGGAAAAGTTTATGCATTATTACAATGTGGAATTTAAAAACCCAATTAGTGACAACACTAGAAGTTCCTAAAGAATTCTACAAACACAAGACTATCTGCAGAGCTCAACTCTTCTTACAGCCTACCATTGTGAGGCCTCATATAGAGTGAGGACACTAGGGTCTCCCTATTACTGGAGTGCCTTATCCTTTTTTTTGAGTTCCAGGACCTTTATTAACTCAGGAGGTAGAATGATCTTTCAGCTTCAAGCAGCCCTGCTGCAGCTCTTTCCCTCATTAGTTCCCTGAGGTTAGCTCTAAGCAAACATAGCAGCAAAGACAGCAGGGAGTATGAGGCATCTCCTATACATCAACCACTGGAACAAATGTGAAGAGTGTTTGAGGAACACCACAAGCCTAGCACAAAAGCCTCCTGGAAAATTACACACAGGTACCAACAAGCAACCTGGTATCCTGAATTATGTATGTGGCGATCCTTTACTTACACTAACACCGGACAATAACACCTGACAACAAGGACAGGAGCTGACTGTAGCTCAGATCATGAATTCCTTATTGCAGAATTCAGACTTAAATTGAAAATAGTAGGCAAAACCACTAGATCATTCAGATATGACCTAAATCAAATCCCTTATGATCATACAATGAAAGTGACAAACAGATTCACGGAATTAGATCTACTGACAGACAGAGTGCCTGAAGAACTATGGATGGAGGTTCATGACATTGTACAGGAGGCAGTGATCAAGACTATCCCAAGAAAAAGAAATGTAAAAAGGCAAAATGGTTGTTCGAGGGTGCCTTACAAATAGCTGAGAAAAAAGAGAAGCTAAAGGCAAAGGAGAAAAGGAAAGAAACACCTATTTGAATGCGGAGCTCCAAAGAACAGCAAGGAGAGATAAGAAAGCCTTCCTCAGTAATCAATGCAAAGAAATAGAGGAAAACAATACAAAGGCAAAGACTAGAGATCTCTTCAAGAAAATTAGAGCTATCAAGGGAACATTTCATGCAAACATGGGCATCCAAATGGTATGGACTTAACAGAGGCAGAAGATATTAAGAAGAGGTGGTTAGAATACACAGGAGAACTATACAAAAAGATCTTCGTGACTCAGATAAGCATAATGGTGTGATCACTCACCTAGAGCCAGACATCCTGCAACGTGAAGTCAAGTGGGCCTTAGGAAGCATCAATACAAACAAAACTAGTGGAGGTGATGAAATTCCAGTTGAGCTATTTCAAATCCTGAAAGATGATGCTGTGAAAGTGCTGCCCTCAAGATGCCAGCAAATTTGGAAAAGTCAGCAGTGGCCACAGGACTGGAAAAGGTCAGTTTTCATTCCAATCCCAAAGAAAGGCAATGCCAAAGAATGTTCAAACTACCGCACAATTGCATTCATCTCACACTCTAGCAAAATAATGCTCAAAATTCTCCAAGCCAGGCTTCAACAGTACATGAACCAGGAGATTCCAGATGTTCAAGCTGGATTTAGAAAAGGCAGAGGAACCAGAGATCAAATTGCCAACAGCCGCTGAATCATGGAAAAAGCAAGAGAGATCTAGAAAAACATCTACTTCTGCTTTATTGACTATGCCAAAGCCTTTGACTATGTGGATCACCACAAACTGTGGAAAATTCTGAAAGAGATGGGAACACCAGACCACCTGACCTGCCTCTTCAGAAATTTGTATGCAGGTCAGGAAGCAACAGTTAGAACTGGACATGGAACAACAGACTGGTTCCAAATAGGAAAAGGAGTATGTCAAGGCTGTATATTGTCACCCTGCTTATTTAACTTCTATGCAGAGTACATCATGCAAAATGTCAGGCTATATGAAGCACAAGCTGGAATCAAGATTGCCGGGAGAAATATCAATAACCTCAGATACCCAGATGACACCACCGTTATTGCAGAGAGTGAAGAAGAACTAAAGAGCCTCTTGATGAAAGTGAAAGGGGAGAGTCAAAAAGTTGGCTTAAAACTCAACATTCAGAAAACTAAGATCATGGCATATGGTCCCATCACTTCATGGCAAATAGATAGGCAAATAATACAAACAGTGACAGACTTTATTTCTTGGGGCTCCAAGATCACTGCAGATGGTGACTGCAGCCACGAAATTAAAAGATGCTTGCTCCTTGGAAGAAAAGCTTTGACCAACCTAGACAACATATTAAAAAGCAGAAACATTACTTTGCTAACAAAGGTCTGTCTACTCAAAGCTATGGTTTTTCCAGTAGTCATGTGTGGATGTGAGAGTTGGATTATAAAGAAAGCTGAGCGCTGAAAAATTGATGCTTTTGAACTGTGGTGTTGGAGAAGACTCTTGAGAGTTCCTTGGACAGCAAGGACATCGAACCAGTCAATCCTAAAGGAAATCAGTCCTGAATATTCATTGGAAGAACTGATGCTGAAGCTGAGACTCCAATACTTTGGCCACCTGCTGTGAAGAACTGACTCATTGGAAAAGACCCTGATGCTGGGAAAGACTGAAGGTGAGAGGAGAAGGGGATGACAGAGGATGAGATGGTTGGATGGTATCACCAACTCAATGGGCATGAGTTGTTAATAAGCTCCAGGAGTTGGTGATGGACAGGGCATGCTGCACTCTATGGGGTCAAAAAGAGTCTGACATGACTGAGCGACTGAACTGAACTGAACTGAACTGAACTTTTTGGGGCAGATGTGATGGGTAACTTTTATTGCTTTTCTTCCTCTGCTCAATAACTGATAATATTTTATAATGAACATAAATTTTCAGGAAAAATATTTAAAGAAAAAGGTTTTGTACTTTAAAAGAGTGAAATCTCTGCAATAAAAAAAAAGCCATGAAAATTAATTCCCCAATATCCCAGACAGCAAAACTTTTACTGTAATTGTTCTAAATTTATATACACTCACATCAGCACAGAAATCTATACATAAAAACTACTGAAACACTTAGCAAATAAAGGTTTCTTGAGGTGGAAACATAAAATAATCTTCAGCCAAAATTGTGAGTCCCTCAATTCGAGAGCTATTGACTTATGCTGTGTGTACTAAGTCACCTAATTTGTGTCCTTCTCTTTGCGACCCTATGAAGTACAGCCTACCAGGTTCCTCTGTTCATGGGATTCTCCCGGCAAGAATACTGGAGTGGGTTGACCTGCCGTCCTCCAGGGGAGCTTCCTGACCCATAGGTCAAACACGCCTCTCTATGTCTCCGGCATTGGCAGGAGGGTTCTTTACCATTAGTGCCACCTGGGGAGCCCACTGAGGTAAATACCTCAGAGATTACATTTTCAATTTTTAAAAATGCTAAATATACTCTGATTAATAAAATGGTCTTTGAAGAATTCTACGCATTAAAAAACTATCAATAATAGATATACAAGTTAAAATTTAAATATAAAAATTCTCTTAAGTCAAAGAACTTTTATTTTAAAAGTTTGTTATAATGCAATTTTAAGGTTAAAATTAAGAGTACTTCTGATCAAAGTTAAGAAGTACATGGTGGAACAAAATTTCCAACAGATAAAATTTGTAAAAACCTAAAAACATAGAAAAAATAATAATTCAGAGACACTGTACAAAATCCAAAAAGCCACATTTCAAAAATGTCACCATTCCATGGCCTTCGGGTATAAGGGCACTCCTGTCCATCATATCAGTAACAGGAGAAATTCAATGGTAGAAAACCACTACCTTGTTGGATCATGGTATAAGAGTAAGAGCTCAGGTCTGAAAAAGTACAGGAAATTTAAAGGTGGAAATGTTGGCACCAAGAGAATCACAAAAGGAATATGACCCAAATATGAATATAAATTCTGCCTGAATCTCAGGCTGACAGCTCAACAACATAGAGTTGGGGAAATTTTTCAGGAAGTCAAGTAAAGCATTACTCACAGATTAGAGAGCAATGTACCAGATGCCTTTTATAACAGAACGCATGCCCATACATGCTATGGACAGAGTGTGACCCCGGAAAACTCATACTGAAGCCCTAATTGCCAATGTGATTGTATCTGGAGGTCGGGCCTTTGGGAGGCCGTCATGAGAATAGATTCTCTATAACTGAATTATTGCCTTTGTAACATGATTAAGATACCATAGCCCTTCCTTCGGAGAAGACGATGGCACCCACTCCGGTACTCTTGCCTGGAAAATCCCATGGATGGAGGAGCCTGATGGGCTGCAGTCCATGGGGTCGCTAAGAGTTGGACACGACTGAGTGACTTCACTTTCACTTTTCACTTTCATTATTGGAGAAGGAAATGGCAACCCACTCCAGTGTTCTTGCCTTGAGAATCCCAGGGATGGGGGAGCCTGGTGGGCTGCCATCTCTGGGGTCACACAGAGTCAGACACGACTGAAGCAACTTAGCAGCAGCAGCCCTTCCTTACCATGTGAAGCAACAGAAAGAAGGCAGCCATCAACAAATCAAAACAGGTGTTCCCATCAACCCATTAACCACGCTGGCACTTTGATATCATACCTCTCAGTCTCTAGAACTATGAGAAATGAATGTTTGTTGTTTAAGTCAACCTGTGGCATTTTGTTATAGCACTTAGAAGCAGTTAAGTCAGTGTATATCTCTGCTGGAAGAAAATGAAGCAGAATGTACTTGAACTACCTAAGTATAGACTGTAAAATTGGTACAGGAGCTGAAAATTAGGGAATCATTCATAGAAGAAAAGCAGACAAAATAGGCCACCCCAACTACCTCAATGAGTCACACTAAAAAAGCAGCAGTTGGAAATCATAACAACAGGCTATATCAGAAACTGCCTAGAGACAGGGAGAGTAATTTTGTAGTTTCAGTTGAGAAAAGTACAAAAACAAAACAATACTAAATAAAACAGTAATCCCCAAAAGAACACAGCTGAATCGAACTGAATCTAGAGTGGCTATGATGTTTAAGCTTTAAGTAAAAATAACCCCAAATGCAAACAAACAATTAATTGTGAATCAGGGCTTTCCTGGTGGCTTACTGATAAAGAAACTGTCTGCCAATGCAGGAGACACAGGTTTGATACCTGGGTTGGGAAGACACTCTGGAGAAGGAAATGACAACCAACTCCAGTATTCTTGCCTGGGAAATTCCATGGACAGAGGAGCCTGGTGGGCTATAGTCCACAGAGTAGCAAGAGTCAGACACTACTTCATGACTAAATAATAACAGTGTATAAGACAAAAATAAATAGACACTATGAATAAATCAGATATTAATTCTAGCAAACAGGGGTTTCTTGGCAGCTATTACAAACTGTTCAAATAGTGAAAGAAAAAATAGCGTCAATGAATATTGTTGTTGTTGTTCAGTCACTCAGTCACTTCCAACTCTTTATGACCACATGGACTGCAGCGCTCCAGGCTTCCCTGTCCTTTACCATCTCCCAGAGCTTGCTCAAACTCATGTCCATTGAGTCGGTGATACCATCCAACCATCTCATCCTCTGTCATCCCCTTCTCCTCCTGCCTTCAATCTTTCCCAGCATCAGGGTCTCTTTTAATGAGTCAACTCTTCATATCATGTGGCCAAAGTATTGGTTCTTCAGCTTCAGCATCAGTCCTTCCAATGAATATTTAAGATCGATCTCTTTTAGGAAGGACTGGTTTGATCACCGGTCCAAGGGACTCTCAACAGTCTTTTCCAACACCACAGTATTCTTTGGCATTCAGCCTTCTTTATGGCCCAACTCTCACATCCATATATGACCACAGGAAAAACCATAGCTTTGACTATGTGGACCTTTGTCAGTAAAGTAATCTCACTGCTTTTAAATATGATGTGTAAGTTTGTCATAGATTTTCTTCCAAGGAGGAAGCAGCAATGAATGAGCAGATAGGAAATCTCATCAGAGATGTATAAATTATATTTTTCAAAAAGGATATTGAAAGGCTAAAAATAAATACTAAAATTAAAATTCACTAAATGAGGTCAAGATAAGATAGAGATGAGCAAAACCAAAATAAGTGAACTTTAAAGAAGATCAATATGTTCCCCAATCTGGAGTACAAAAAGAAGAAAAATAAAGACAATGAACAGGACCTCAAAAGATCTGTGGGACAAGAACAAGCAGTGTAATGTATGTTAAGTGGAATACCAAGAAGGAGAAAAAAGATGAACAAACCGAACATTTTAAGAAACAATTTCCTGCAAAAGGGAAAAGAATCTGAGGGAAAAAATATGTATATCCCTGGTAGCTGAGCTGATAAAGAATCCACCTGCAATGAAGGAGACCCCGATTCAATTCCTGGGTTGGGAAGATCCCCTGGAGAAGGGATATGCTACCCACTCCAGTATTGTTGCCTGGAGAATTCCATGGACAAAGGAGCCTGGCATGCTGTGCCAATATGACTAACTTACTTTGCTGTATATTTGAAACTAACACAACATTTTAAATCAATTATACTTCAATTTTTTTTAAGAGATAAAAGTTTTTACTTAAATGTGCACTTCTGTAGGAGTATCTATGTCCTCTTTGCCAAAAGACCACACTTTTAAGGCAGTAAGTTTATGCAGTTCTTGACAATTCAGTTGTGAAAGCAAAAAAAAAAAAAAAGACTAAAGCTTCCAAATTTGGTGGAAAACACTGATTCACACAGTCAAAAAGTACACTGAACAAGTGGGATAAGCAAAAAAGAAAACCATTTTGTATCTCTTTAGTAACTAGACTAGTGAAAGTCACTCAATTGTGTCCGACTCTTTACAACCCCATGGACGACACAGTCCATTGAATTCTCTAGGCTAGAATACTGGAGTGGGCAGCCTTTCCTCTCTCCAGGGGATCTTCCCAACCCAGGGATCCAACCCAGGTCTCTCACATTGCAGGCAGATTCTTTACCAGCTGAGCCACAGAATATTGGATTGGATAGCCTATCCCTTCTCCAGTAGATCTTCCTGACCCAGGAATCAAACCAGTGTCTCCTGCATTGCAGGTGGATTCTTTACCAACTGAGCTATCAGGAAAGCCTGAATCTCTATGCATGATAGCAAAAAGACTAAAAGCCAAAGATAAAGAGAAAACAGGAGAGAGGCCAGAGAACAAAAAATCCTTAACATAAAGGAACAATCTTAAGATTACAGCTAACTTGACATCAGAAATTATGAAAGCCAAAACAACATTTGAAGTAATGAGAGGAAAAAATTGTCAATCAAGAACTATGTATCAAGAAAAACTATCTTTCAAAATTGAAGGTAAAATAAAAAACTATTGCTTGGGATAAGCAAAATCAGAAAATCTGAACTACAATGGGATGCATTAAAGATGCACTTTAATGAAATAAGTTTAAGATGTAATCTTCAGTGTAACAACTGAAAATAATACAATGAGAAATAGATTTAAAAACACAGAAATTTAAATGAAATACTCAAAATTATTTCAGTAATAAGAAATAGGAATGCACATAATTAAAGCAAATCCAAGCAAAATGAGACATATAAACAACTATATCAACAACTACACTGGAAAATAAACAAATTAAAAGTTGTAGTCGAAATCAAATTTTAAAAAAAGACCCCAACATAAGGCTGTCAAAAAGAGCCATAAATTAAATATAAAGAAATAAGACTGAATGGAAAAGGCAGAAAAAGATGGACTATGAAGTTGTAAGAATAAAAAAGGCTGAATAAATATATCAATATTGGACAAGCAAGACATCAGAGAAACAAGGGGGGAAAAAAGATCACTACAGATAGAACCTAGGTGGAGCCTGGCGAATGCTATGATTTAAGGAGTCAAGGCTATGGTTTTTCCATTAGTCGTGTATGGATGTGAGAGTTGGACTGTGAAGAAAGCTGAGCACTGAAGAATTGATGCTTTTGAACTGTGGTGTTGGAGAAGACTCTTGAGAGTTCCTTGGACTGCAAGGAGATCCAACCAGTTCATTCTGAAGGAGATCAGCCCTGGGATTTCTTTGGAAGGAATGATGCTAAAGCTGAAACTCCAGTACTTTGGCCACCTCATGTGAAGAGTTGACTCATTGGAAAAGACTCTGACGCTGGGAGGGATTGGGGGCAGGAGGAGAAGGGGACGACAGAGGATGAGATGGCTGGATGGCATCACCGACTCGATGGACGTGAGTCTGAGTGAACTCCAGGAGTTGGTGATGGACAGGGAGGCCTGGCATGCTGCGATTCATGGGGTCGCAAAGAGTCGGACACAACTGAGAGACTGAACTGAACTGAACAGAAGGAGTCAAGAGCTAAGATTCCATGGA
This sequence comes from Bos javanicus, assembly GCF_032452875.1. Taxonomy (NCBI): domain Eukaryota; kingdom Metazoa; phylum Chordata; class Mammalia; order Artiodactyla; family Bovidae; genus Bos; species Bos javanicus. The sequence goes on from NC_083868.1 coordinate 109,207,424, forward strand.
AACTAAGGTAGCTGAAGTTCATAAGACAGAGTAATGGAACAGAGAGCATAGCACAGTGGAAATCTATTGAGAATCTCCTTTCTATAGTCAGCAAAGTACTAATTAGTGCATGAAAGAAAACACATTTCAAAAGAACTGGAGATCGGAGCCTGGTGCTCACATAGAGTGGGAAACAGTGTCTGTTCCAACAAATCAGATGAGAAAAACTCACAATGCACAAAGCATTGGTTAGAATACTCAATAAGTGGATACTTCAGCTGTGGGGAATAATTAACATTAGACTAAGTGCTTTGACGGACTTACCTAACAAAGCATAATAACAAGACCTAAGAGAACCAAATTTTCTCCAATGAACTGCATCCCAGAAAAAAGCTTAATAATATTTATAGGACTGCAAAAATATCCAGGCAAATACAGAATATGGTTGGAGATTTCAGTTCCTTTCTTGTCAATATTCGATAGAACAAGTGGAAAGAAAATCAGCAAGGACACAAGAAATGTAACTACACTATCAACCAACTTGACCCAACTGACGTTGACAGAATACTCCATAAAATAACAAGCTAAATACACAGTATTTTTCATAACATTCACTAAAGTAGAGCATATTCTGAGTCATAAAATGTCTCAGTGAATTTAATAGGATTTAAATCATAAAAAGCATGCTCCTTGGCACAATGAATGTAAATTATAAAGGAGTTACAAAAAGATGTCTAGAAAATCCCCAAATACCTGGAAACTAAAAACCATACTTTTAAATAACCCCTGGTCAATGAATAAATCAAAGTGAAATGAAAAATTATTTGAACTGAATAAAAATGAAAACATAACATATCAGAACCTGCAGGTTGTACTAAATGAGAAGATATTTGGTACTAAATGCCTATAGGAGAAAAGATAAAAGGTCTAAAATCAATGGCCTCAGTTTATACCTTAAGAAACTAAAACAACAACAAATTAAACCGAATGTAAGTAGTAAAAATAAAATAATACAGTTCAATGTGAAAAGCAACAAAACAGAAAACTATAGAGGAAACAAAAGCTATAGAGGAAATCAATGAACCTAAAGGCTGGTTCTTTGAGAAAGACTGATAAAACTGATAAACCTCTAGGCAGATCGATGAGAAAAAAAGAGGAGACATAAATTATCAATATCAGGAACAGAAGAAGTGACATTGGTATGGATTCTACAGATATTAAAAAGATAGAAATATTCAAATGGCTTTATGTCTATACATTCAACATCTTGGGTAAGATGAACCAACCCCATGAAAGACAAAACTACTTGTATAGCACACACACAAAAAAAGACAAAACTACCAAAATTCAATCAAGAAGAAATAAACTGAATTAACAGTATTTTTCTATAATTTGTCTACTAATTTCTCCACTTAAGAAATTTAATTTTTAGTTAAAAACCTTTCCAGAAAGAAAAATCCTGATCCAAACGGCTTTACTTGTGGATTTTATCAAATATTAGATTGGCCCAAAAGTTCGTAACATTTTACAGAAAAACCCAAACGAACTTTTGGGCCAATCCAAAGATTAACAAAGAAATGACACCAATTCTATACAAACTCTCCCAAAAAACTGGAAAATAAATAATACTTTCCAACACATTCTGTGAAGCTAGAAATATCCTAACACCAAATACAAAGAAAATTACAAGGAAATAAAACTGCAGACAAATATTGCTTATGAAAACAGATGCAAAAGTTATAAACGTAATTTTAGCAAATCAAATGAAACAGTATAAACACAAAAAAGATAAGACATCATGACCAAATGGAGCTTTATACTGGAAATGAAAAAGTGTTTTATATTCGAAAATCAATCAATGTAATTCACCATATCAACAATTAGATTAGGAAAAAATATGATCATCTCAGTAGTCACAAAAATAAATTTGACAACATCCAATATCTGTCACTAAAAATGTTGTTGGTAAACTAGGACTTGAATGGCACTTTCTTAATCTGATAAAAGGGGTTTAACAAAGTCTTATGCCAACTTCATACATAATGATGAAAAAGACTGAATGTTGACTAAGATCAGGAACAAGACAAAACTGTCTAATCTTACCACTTCTATTCAATGTTGTGATGGAGGCTCTAGCCTGAGCAATCAGGCAAGAAAAAGAAATTAAAAGCAGCCTAACTGGAAATGAGTAAAACTATCTTTTACATGTTCAATTACATAGAAAATCTTAAAGAATCTATAAAATAGCAACTAGAAAAATAAGTGAGTTTAATGAGGTGGCAGGATATAAGATCGATATACCAAATTCACCTGTATTTCTATATAGTAGAAACAAGCAGAAATTGAAAATATAGATCTTTATACAACATATACAGCATCATCAAAAATATGAAAATACTTCAGAATATGAAAAAAGTATCAGAGACCCCTAAACTGTAAATTATAAAATACTATTGAGATCTCAATAAATGGAGAAATTTATCTTGTGAAGGGCATCAGAAGACCCAATATTATTAAGATGTTAATTCTCCCCAAATTGATCTGCAGATTCAATCAAAATATAAGCAGGGTACTTTGCAGTGGTTAAGAGAAGGATAATAAAATTCATATGGTATTACAAAGAACCTAAGATAGCAAAAACACCTTTGAAAAAAGAATAAAGTCAGAAGGCTGTGACTACAATAATCAAAACAGTGTGGTACTGGCATTAAGATAGACAAATACTTCAGCTGAACACAACAGAATGTCTAGAAATAGACATATACATTTGTGGACAACTGATTTCATTACAAAATACAAAGGTAATTTAATAAAGAAAAAATGGTCTCATCAAAAAGTGATGCTGGAAATATTGAATTTTCAATATGCAGAAAGAAAGGAAAAAAGTGAACTTTGATCCATAACTTATACTCAAATTGTATCTCAAAACATTAACATATAAAACTTATGGAAGCAAACACAAGAAAGCTTTTGCAGATACTGGTCAGGCAAAGATTTTAGGTTAATACCAAAAGTATGATCCATAAAGGAATAAATGAATGGACTGAACTTTATCAAAACTAAAACCTTCGGTCCTTCAAACGGCATTCTTAGTGAATGAAAGAAAATCTTTTAATGCTAGCTACAGCGGTTATATTGGTTTAAAGCTAGAGCCAGCCTTCAAAATGTTAAAAGTCAGTGGCAAGGCAGTGAGTCAACATGGTATGCCTGGGAATTTCCTGAAATGCTTTGAGAAATTACTAATGAAGGCCCATATTTACCAAAGCAGGTTTTTAATGTGGATAAGACAGGACTGCACTGGAAGAGGATGCCAGACCAAAGTTACATCAGAAAGGAGGAAAAGTTAATGTCAGGCTATAAAGGAGCAAAGGACATGCTAACTCTGTTGTTTGTGGCAATGCTTCTGATAATATGAAGATGAAGCCTCTCTCAGTTTATCTTTCATACAACCAAAGAACCCTTAAAAACATAGCCAAGTCCTCTTTTCCCATTGTGTGGAAGAGCATCCCCAAAGCCTGAAATTCATAGCCCATTTTCAGGACTGGTTTTTTCACCACTTAATCCCAGAGGTACAGAAATATTGCTTGGAGAAGGGAATCCCATTCAACATTCTTTTGCTGCTCAACAGTGCTCCAGGCCACTCCACTTTCATGGACAACTTTCATCCCAACGTCAAAGTAGTGTATCTGCCATCAAATACTACACTGCTTACCCAACGTGTGGACCAGCGAGTTATAGTGACATTCAAGAAATATTATTTATGTCACAATTTTCATCAGGTGGTAAAGGTGAGTGATGAATCAGGAATAACTGTGCAACAATTCTGGAAGGAGTATGTAACATCTACAAGGCTATAAAAAAAATGATTTTGCTTGGCATAGGGGTATGGCCATCAACATGAATGGGGTTTGGAAGAACCTGGACTGCAGTTTGTTCTCTATTTTAGTGGATTACTTTGCCAAACAAAGGTCGTCTAGTCAAGGCTATGGTTTTTCCAGTGGTCATGTATGGATGTGAGAGTTGGACTGTGAAGAAAGCTGAGCGCTGAAGAATTGATGCTTTTGAACTGTGGTGTTGGAGAAGATTCTTGACAGTCCCTTGGACTGCAAGGAGATCCAACCAGTCCATCCTAAAGGAGATTAGTCCTGGGAATGTTCATTGGAAGGACTGATGCTAAAGCTGAAACTCCAATACTTTGGCCACCTCATGGGAAGAGTTGACTCATTGGAAAAGACCCTGATGCTGGGAGGGATTGGGGGCAGGAGGAGAAGGGGACAACAGAGGATGAGATGGCTGGATGGCATCACCAACTCGACGGACATGAGTTTGAGCAAACTCTGGGAGTGATGGACAGGGAGGCCTGGCGTGTTGTGATTCATGGGGTCGCAAAGACTGAGCACTGAAGTGGCTGACTGACTGTCTGTGTTCAAACAATCTTCAGCAACTTAGTTACCCTCAGCCAGAAGCTGGAGCTAGATCTGCAGGAGGACAACTTTACTGAACTCCTTCCTGTGTAACACTAAGAGCTTACTAATGAAGATCTAATGGAATTGAAGGCCCAGAGTAAGGATAAAGAGAGCCAAGAGGAAGAAGTTATTGAAAAAAAGAAGAGATTCAAAATGCAGGAAATGGTAAGGAGATTTTCTTTATTTAAGGGAGGCACTCTTATTTTTGAGGCAAAGGACCCAAATGTAGAATGGCACAGAAAGGTTACAGCAGCTTTTCAGAATGTAATCCACTGCAGCCATGTCATCTACGATGAGAAAAAGAAAAACAAAACCTAGTACCCAGACATTACTGGATCGTTTTTTTCAAGAGGGTGGATGGAATTGAATCCTGCAAGGAATTCTGTGCCATCAACATCAGGCATGGTTGAAACTTCAGCTTGCCCTCCATCTCCTATTGCTGATCCTTCAGCTCTACCATTTCTCACCTCCTCTGCCTCCTTCAGTCAGTAACTCCTGTTGCCTGTTCATTCAACGCCAGCCCCTTTATGCCAGCTGTTGTACCGTACTAATGTACTTCTCAAGGTATTGTACTGTAAGATTAAAAATGTTTTATTTAGGGGGCTTGTTTGCTTTTATGTATTACTTTTGTGAAAAGTATTATAAACTTATTACAGTCCAATACTATATAATAGTCAATTGTATTAGGTAGATACCTAGGCTAACTTTGTTGGACTTGCAATACAAACAAATTGAACTTACAAATGTGCTCTTGGAACGGAACTTGTTCATGTGTAGGGACCTTGCTGTATTCCATAAGGACAAACGATTTGAATGCTATCAAAAGAAATGTGCAGTAAGGATGTACACATGTAAAACAGAATGAGACAATGGGAAAGAGATATTCAGGAAGAGAAATCTTCTAAAAATGAATTCTGAATAATCTAGCATAAAATGTCATCTTCAAAGAAGACAGAGATGCTTTTCACTTTGTTTCTCTTCCAAAAAGAATAAAAAAAGGAAGTGAGAAGTAAGGAGGAGACAATAAACAGAATCAATATTTAAAAGGGAGAGTGGGATAGAGCCACAGACCAATGCTGTAGAGATTTAAAACCAATAAGAAGATAACATGTGAATAAATCTGTAAGCTCAGAACAAATTTATCTGACAATTTCTAGAATGAAATCTTACAAAAACTAATTTAAGATGAGATGGAAAGCCTTCATAGTCCTATAACCATCAAAGGACACCTGAATAAGTAGTTTAAATTCCCTCACAATGGAAACACTAGGCCTAAATTTTACTATAGGCTAGTTCTACCAAGTATTCAAGGACTCTATAATCCCAGTCCTACACAAACTTTTCCTGAGAATAAAAAATGATGAACCATTCAACATTAGATTTTTCAAATAGATTTTCATTTTAGAGCAGTTTCGGGTTCAGAGTAAAATTGGTGGAAAGCCAAGACATCTTCTACATCCCTCCGGTCTCTCCTCCCCTACACACAGCTTCCCTATCAACATCCCAGGCCAGAGTTTTCAACTACATTTTACATGGCTAGTATGACCTAGATACTAATCTTGGAGATAGAAAAATTACACACAAATCTCATCCAGAAACAAAGAAAAAATTCTAATGAACAAACCAAATCTAGAAATATATAGAAAAAGATAATACATTGTGTAAGTTGAGAGTACCTCAGGAATGTGAGGACAGACTAACAACAGATAATTCATATTATTCACTGAATTTTTGACTAAAAGAGAAAAAAACATAATTTCAACTGATATAAAAAAATTTACAATAAAATCAAATATGTAAATATATTATTTCTAAAAAGTTTTATATAACTGCAAATAGAAGGAAACCTTGCTAAATCTTATCTAATGTTACCTACCAAAAATCGAGAATAAAGTTATACTCAATGGAAAAATATTAGCAGAATTCCCATTTAAATCAAATAAATTTGATTTAAATAAATTTGTCCCAAATAGGACAAAGATGTTTGGAATAATTACAACAAATACATAAGGTAGATAGGCATAACTCAATGAAATACTTATAAAACCTTTATGGAAGAAAACACTTGTTTTTTATTGAGAAGTTTTTGTGTCCTAAATAAATGAAGAAGAATATTACGTCCATGGATGGTAAACATAGTATCTTAGACATATAAATTCCCACCAAACATATTTACAGAATCAATGCAATATAATCACTGTACCAACAAAGGTTTTTTTTAACAAGATGATTCTAGCTTTTTACCTGTAAGAAAAAAGGTGTAGGTACTAAATATAAAAGAAAAAATTGACATGTAGGACTTCAAATTATAAAACCATGCTTTATCTTAAAACATTGATAAGAAATAAATAGAAAAGCCATAGACTAGGGGAAACTATTCACAACACATATCTGACAAGGACTTAAACCCAGAATACACAAGAAATTCCAATGACTCAATAATAAAAGGATGAATAATCATTTTTTAAAAAATGGATAAAAGGCTGAAACATATACTTTACAAGGGAAAAATATACAAATGGCAAAATAAGCATATAAAAAAGTGCTCAATATCATTAGTCATCACTAGTTAAAACTCACTTCAAATCCATTAGAAAAGCTGGAATTCAAAGATCTGACAACATCAGACACTGGCAAAGATATGTAAAAACTGAAACTTCTTGCTGGAATATACATTGTTTATGGAAATGCAAGCTAAACAACTGTGCAAAATCATTTAGAGGTTAAATATATACCTATCACATAATCCTTCTATTCTATTGCTAGCTATTTACCTAAAAAAAAAAAGAAAAGAAAAAAACATATGTCCCTTCAAAAATATGTACACACATGTTCACAGCTGCTTTATTCTGAAAGAACAAAAATTCACTGTCAGGTATTTATCACAGGAGAGGTGAAAACATTGTTCCACAAAGATCTATATGAGTTAGTCCATGGTAGATTTAATCGTAATAGCTCCAAAGTGAATAGCTTTGAGTAGCTATTTGAATAGCTCCAAATATACTTCAAAAGAATGAATTGTGGTACATTCATATCATGGAATACTAGTCAGCAATAGAAGGAACATACTACTAATACATCCAACAATGTGGAAAAATTTCAAAAACATTATACTGAGCAAAAGAACCAAATACAAAAGAGGACATACTTTATGATTCCATTTATATGACATTCTAGAACTAATCTATTATCAATGAAATTAGAACAGTAGGTGGGGGCAGGGACTGACTGCAAACAAGTAGAAGAAAATTTTTTCAAAGAATGAGGTGTGGTACACAAGTGAATTTATTTGCTACAACTTACTGAACTCTATACATATGTACATTTTACTCTATGAAAATTACATGAATAAATGAAGTGGAGAAGGGTAGACATCACTAAACTCTTTTCACTTACTACTATTGCTAATTATATTAAGAAATTTTACAATATTAAATCACCTTCATATACTTGGAATAACCTATATTTAATTTCTGGCTTATTTTTTAACTTATTGCTGGATTTAATGATAAAATTATATTTATGCTTTTCATGTTATTTTTATAATGAATATAATAATATAAATACAATATAATAAATATAAACTCAAGGACATTATTTTATTTTATTTATTTTTTTTTTTTTCTTCCTGGTGATTTTAGCTTTTTTTTTTTTTTTTTACTTTACAATATTGTATTGGTTTTGCCATACATCAACATGAATCTGCCACGGGTGTACAAGTGTTCCCCATTCTGAACCCCCTCCCACCTCCCTCCCTATACCATCCCTCTGGGTCATCCCAGTGCACCAGCCCCGAGCATCCTGTATCATGCATTGAACCTGGATTGGCGATTCGTTTCACATATGATATTATACATGTTTCAATGCCATTCTCCCAAATCATCCCACCCTCACCCTCTCAAAAACAATTTCATGTGTATCTACAATAAAGCAAATAAATAATTATGTGATATTATTAGAAACACATTCACTGAAAAAGAAAAAATACATGAATAAACAAAACCTTATGTAAAATTTCTACAATATTAAATTTTATTTTTAAATATTAGTATGAACTCATGATTCAGTAGAACATACTTTATTGATATTAAGATGCACATATTTGTATCCTATGTTAACATATCTGGAATAAGGATGTATCTTGTATTAGTTGGTGTCTTAAAATTAATAAGCGGTGTTTTTTTTCCCTTCTTAGCAGTACATAAAATTACAATTGGACACATCTTAGATTCAATTAAACATATTATGTTTTTGAACTAAAGCGATGACACCCCTAGTATCACTACCAACATCGTATTTTGATCTTTAAATACCATTTCTGACTAAAAGGAGCCACAGTTATTTGGATTAAGTGGCTGATTCCAGGGTCTAGGACAAAGCATATTCAATATGAAACTAGAACAGAATGCAAAGAATCATTTTAAAACTAATAGAGTTATGTATAAAGGGCACAAGAGCTAATTTCAAGAATTTCTTAATGATCTAACTTGCCACCATTTGAGCCACAAAGAAGCACAAAATTACAACTATAACTGATAGAAACATGTTGAATCATGGTGATAACTTAAAAAGTAGAAAGCAAAAAGACAAAAGAAAAATAGCTGACTACTGCTGGAGGGGTCTATACATTAATTCCTCATTTTAAAAATCAGCTCTATAATGAAGCTTTCATAAAAAGCATCCAATGTCTACAGGCATTTGATATGTGTATCAGAATATAGGCTATCCATGCATAGCAACTTAGTTGAACTTACATACAGTTGACTAGGAAATTTGTGCAACAATTATAAAAGATTTGTACAAGAAATTTTCACACATTTGTATCTGCCATTATGATATGCCTGTTCCAAGAATATATGCAAACTCTAAAATATTCACGTGAAGAACAGGAAAATAGGTTGAAGAGAAGTGTGGAGTGGAACAGAAAGAGGAGGCAAGGTAAGTATCAGCTTATACTTAGAATCTACTTCTTTTAACTAGTATCAGTTACCATTGAAACATGCATCGTCAAAAGACTAAAACGGTTCTAAAAATGTTTTTATATTGATATATATAATGTCTTCAGTTTAGAAACCTAAAACGTCATTGGATCTTTACTCATTCAATATTTACATAATCACTGCACAGGTGGAAGCTAAATTTCAGTTTCTGATGGTCAGTTTAACCTTTAAATCACCTGATTAAACTCTGTCTTCATTCTTAAAATCTCAAATTAGCAAACAAGCCACAATATAATATATGCTATAGCATAGGTCTTCTGTGAATAGCTGGGATCTTCAACCGCTTCAGCTGCAATACAAGCCCTTGAGCCTTGGCCCAATATAAACCAATTTGAATAATCAATATGACAACCTTATTTTTCTAATGCAAACAGGATTGCTACAGTAAGATGTCTCACTGCCACATCACAGTCATGGCCTCTTTTAACCCCTAATTAGATTGAGGCGATTATCCCTGCTCTTCCTTACAAGTGTACAGCTTGGATAAGGGATGACAAAAGCTATCTGCCACTTATTCTGCCTTTGCAGACAGCAGGTTATCCAGGGAGATAGAGAATAAAATCAACAAACAATTGTTATTCATATCATCATCTAAAGTGTTAAGATAGTCACAGTTTCCATACATGCAGAGTGAATATAGCCCAGAGCATGAGGTAACAGCAGACTGCTTAAGAACATCAGGGTTACACAGATGGAAATTCATGGTGATGTTGGGGAATTATGTCTAAATCAAACTCATTTGCATAAAAAGAAATGATCAGGGATTTGTCTTTTGTATATAATATATCAAGATTTCATTATGTTTCTCTTCATGAATTCTTTGAAGCTAAATTTTAATATTGATTTTTCTAAACACATAGTATTTATCATGAAAAGAATATCAAAACTGATGGTTTGCATAAACTTAAATGCTTTAAGATTCAATTAAAATATGAAACTTCTTTCTGCTCACTGTGATACTACACTAGTTCTTACACTAAATTTAGAGAATCAAGAATTATTTAACTAGTTTTGTGGATTTCAAATGTTTTTAACTCATAACTATTTCTCAAATCTTGGTCATCACTACAGATCCATTATTAACAAAGTAACTCTGGTCACTATAAAACAATCAAGGATAGTTGGAAAGACACCAGAATGACAGCTTCCTAGCAAGTTCCTCACATAGAAGGCTGGACCCACTGATAAGAAAAACTTTGGTGGGAGTATGCCGGTGTACTCTGAAGATGATAAAGTCACAGTGGAAGTAATTAGAAAAGAAAATACTGGAAAGGACTTTGTATCTTTTCCTTTTCACTTGCAAGGGTCAGTAGGTGCCTCTTCCTAAGGTCATAATCATTTTGCTGGAAGAAAAAGAATGAGAAGGCCACCATCTTTTCTATTGAATTTGTTTCTAGTTTTTATTATTCAGTTATTCTAGTCAATCAACACTGTTGCCTTTAAAGCAGGCAAGTATATTTTTTCCTAATAACTGGGGCTCAAAACTTCATGCAACACTACTCCAAGAACAATTAAAACATTTTCAATATTTCCATTAGCAGCAAAAATGTGCCACATTAGATTAATTTTTATAAAGAGCCATAAGTTACTGAACCCACCTCCTCATGTAGAGTGTTAATTACTTAGTTATCAGTGGATCATTTAACCAAGCTGAATCATGATAGTTTAATTCAGTGATTGTCAACCTGTGTGAGCCATATAAAACTATCTAAAATGCATGCCTTGTTCCCCTGATATAGGTTGAAACATGACTTCACTCTTGAAGGAAGGACACCGCACACACTTTTAGATGCAAGTCATAATTCACTTCTAAATCCACTCCAGAGTGCCGTTCTTAGAGACAGAAACTCAAGGTTTCTATATATATTTTTCACAGAAGGTTTGGAGTCAACAGTTTTATTTTAAACATCTGATTTTAAGTAACATGCTTTTCTTACATCCCAGATAATATGTATTTTTGTAAAATGGTATTGATAAGAAAAAATCAATTCTCAAAATATATAGGAATACTTTGCAAGATATGATAAAAAGTATTAACCTTTGTGTACTTAAACTGAAAGTTAAGATCTCAATCACTTATGATTTTATTTCTCTAATCCATTTCTGATCTTTAAAATATATATGCATTTTATATATTTATGTATATACAGAAACATACATAAACATGCATGCATACTTTCCAGAAGTAAACATACATTATATACATCTACTGCAGATTTCAGACTAAAATATTCTAAGAATTTAGTAAAACATATGCTGACAAAATTTCATAAAGCCAAACTACAGTAAACAAAAACATATAGACAGTTCTCAATTATTTTCTAGTCATATGGAGGTAAACCATCAGTGTTAAAATGAAAAAAAAAAAATCAAAAAGAAAAGAAAGGAACAACAAATAACATTTTAGCCAATGGGCAAAGAATAATGTCACTACTACCGTCCTATCTATTTTAATCATTATTTTACTACTTCTCAGTTTTCTTTGTTGTTTCACTGAGATATGCTTGTAAAGTTATTAACAATTCCTTATTAAAAGTACAATAAAATGCTAAACACCTGAATGATCTGAGAAAAGCAAAGCAAAATATTAAATTATAATATAAAAACTACTGGTTTTCAAACTTTCTTCTTAGCCCAACTTATTATTAACAAACTCCAATATTGTTAGTATATCTCAACAATACTCCCACTCAGAAGAAGTAATGCATTATTGGTTTTTTGCTTTGATTAAAAGCAATGCAGCATACTTTAAAACCATAAAAATTGAGGTCAATAAACAAAAGGTCCATGAACCTCACCCAATTCTGGATTTCTAACTAAAAAGTGGCATGACAGTCACAGGTTGGTTGTACACATGACTAGAGAACAAGCAAGGGCAAATAATTTATTCAGGATATGCGCCTTAGTAATTTTGAAACCACTTTTATACAAAGACTAATAACTAGTTATTTATCCCTACTACTGACAAAGAAGAAACAGGAGAGAAGAAGAAAGAGGATAGCAGATTTAGGTCAACTGCAAGAAAGTATTTCTAGAATATGTCTGTTAAGTACTCGGACAGGTTCCTAAGAGGCTGGAATTCTCTTAGGTCAAGGACTTTTAAAAGAATACATTCTAATCTTTCAGGAATGGTTTCTCTGGAAGCAGGGAAATGGACCTGTGAGTCCTTCTCATCTTAAAATAAAATTTTGAAACCATGTATTTAGGTAAGATCATGCTTTTGTAGTCATGTTTCATTCATAACTTAAAATGTATCTAAGAGAAGTATACAAATAATGGAGTATTCAAGAGCTGAGATGGAAGAGAGTTAGAAACAATGGGGGTAACTTATGTAGGGCTCAGCACTGTATGAAGAGGAGAGTAAAGTGTTTAAGCTCTTTAAAAACTAAAAAAATTACAATTCTGTATCACAGTAATTCTTTATATAAGTTATAATATCATTTAACAAGACAGTCTATACACAAATTATGAAGAATTTCAAACAAATCAAGTGGAAATAAAACCCCCTAAAACTGATATAAGTAGAATTATACAAATCTATTTTATTTACTTTTTTAAATTAATTTCTTCAACAATATTAAGCTAACAAGTTCATTTTGTTTTGTTTTGTTACCCATGGGGAATAGGTATTATACAAAGAGAAAATATACCAAGTAATTTATTTAGACAAGAATGTGAACCTTAGAAATTATACCACTATAAAAGTTCTGTTTATTTATATTGCCAAGACAAATTTTTATTGGACAATCACCAAATAACCAAAGTTTACATTACAAATAATGGAATAAACCAACATCTTTTGATTCCTGATATGATATGTTGAGAGGGACTCAGTATCATTTCTGTGGTATTTTTGGCCAAAAAAAATTTTTTAAATGTACAACCTAAATCTGTTCATCAGGAAACATTAAACAAATCCAAACTGAGGGACATTATACAAAACAACTGGCCTATATAGCTTTATAATGTCAAAGTCATGAAAGACAAAGAAAAGCTGAGAAACTGTTCCACATAAAAGGGGACAAGAAAACTAATTGCAATATATACACTGGATTAGATCCTAGATGGAGGAGACGGGTGATGACGTTAAATATGAGGGTGGAAAATAATGACAGACTCGTGGGCTCCAAAAATCACTGTGGACGGTGACTGAATCCATGAAATTAAAAAATGCTTGCTCCTTGGAAGAAAAGCTATGACAAACCTAGACAGCATATTAAAAAGAAGAGACATTAATTTGCCGACAAAAATCCGTATAGTCACAGCTATGGTTTTTCCAGCAGTCATGTTCGGATGTGAGAGTTGGACAGTAAAAAAGGATGAGTGCTGAAGAATTGATGCTTTCAAACTGTGGTGCTGGAGAAGACTCTAGAGAGTTCCTTGGACTGCAAGGTGATCAAACCAGTCAATCCTAAAAGAAATAAACCCTGAATATTCACTGGAAGGATTGATGCTAAAGCTGAAGCTCTGATACTTTGGTCATCTGATGCGAAGAGCCAACTCATTGGAAAAGACCCAGATCCTGGGAATGATTGAAAGCAGGAGAAGGGGATGATAGAGGATATGGTTGGATGGTATCACCAGCTCAGTGGATGTGAATTTGAGCAAACTCTGGGAGATGGTGAAGGACTGGTAAGCCTGGCATGCTGCAATCCATGGGGTCACAAAGAGTCGGACACGACCGAGCAACTGAACAACAACAAAATGACATAACCAATAACATGGACTATTGATAATACCTTTGTATCAATGTTACATTTTTATTTTGGTTACTATACTGGGATTATGTAAATAAATTTCCTAAAAATATATATCAAAATATTCAGGTATAAAGGGACTAATGCCTGCCACTTACACTCAAATGATTCTTTTAAAAAAAGTGTATGCGTGTGTGTATTCACAGAGAGAATTTGATAAAGCAAATGGGCAAAATGTAAACAACTGGTAAATCTGGATAAAGGATATGTGACAAAAGATACATGAGAATTTCTTTTACTCTTCTGCAACTTACATGTAGGTTTAAAACTGTATCAAATAAAAAGCTTCAGAAAAATCTTGATTAGGCGTATTGTTTCCTATATAGTACTTTCAGTTCCACCCAGGAACTTGTGTCTTTCAAATCTGACAGCACATCAAAAAACTCACATTTACTAGACCAGGAAGAGTTACCCCTAAAAAAAGTGTGTACATACTCTTTAAAATATATGTATATGTATATATATATATGTTCTTTAAAATAAATAATGTATATATAAATAATATAATCCTAAAACACTTTACTATATTTAGAAATCAGAACTTTATAAAACTGTATTAGAAAGCACAACAAACTAAAAACTCCTAGTAGATTTGGGTATTTTGTCTTAAACTGCTTTCATCTGATGATAATTTGACAAATCATAATCACCTGGGGTTTTTAGGCATCCCATTCCTAAAGGTGACGCCAAACTCAGTAACTTTTTCAGAAATTTTATCAATAATAATACTAGAATTGAGATAATATGATGGAAAAATTATGGCATATTGTATAAAAAATGGCACCCACTCTCACCCATTAACTTCATAATAAAGGGGCTAAAGCCATCCAGATCACAGTACACAGTTCTTAGCAGTTTACTACTTCATCTGAATAAAGTTCTAAAAGTGATATTAGCCTGATGGGATAACTGATCAATCAACAAATGTCTGAAGACCTGTTTCTTGTTAGAAGGCCTGAAACTGCTTCACCGATGCACTGGATTTCTTACTTCCTTTCCTCAGATTTGTCAGTATCCATCACTTTTTCATCACCAACTCTATGGACATGAGTTTGAGTGAACTCCGGGAGTTGGTGATGGACAGGGAGGCCTGGCGTGCTGCGATTCATGGGGTCGCAAAGAGTCGGACACGACTGAGCGACTGAACTGAACTGAACTGAATCACTTTTTCTAATCATCGAAAAATACCAGCAATTAAATTTTCCTATGGAAAGGGCATTATGTTCAGAAATGACAAAGTAAATGTTCTGTCATCTGCCAAAATAAACTATCATACTATACTTGCTGTAATTCTAATCATTTCATTGATTAAATCAATACATATTTGGCAAGAGTGGTATCATTTTTGGTATATAAAAAATGAACACTTACTCACTGCTAGTGGTGGGAGATGGAGGGGGGATATGTACTGCAGTTCCACAGTGCAAAATGATAATGTACATTAACCTCAAAAAAACAACAACAAAAAAATACTCTTTGACACAGCAAGTTCATTGCTAGGAATACAGTTGACCCTTCAACAACACAGGCTTCAACAGCACAGGTCCACTTACACATGAATATCCTTTCTAGAGTAAGTAAATATTAATAGTACAATACGACACAATCTACAGTTGACTGAACTTGAGGATGTGGAACTGTGGATATGGAGGGACACGGTATGCGAAGCACTATTAGTTATACACAGATTTTACTCCATGAAAGATCAGCACCCCTAACCCCCTAACAGCTCAAGAGTCAACTGTATAAGCAATATATATATAAAGAAGATATTTATATATAAGAATATATATACATAAATATACATAAATGTAGGTATGTACACAAACAATATACGTATGAGACTATTCATGTACTAGAATATTCATAATTTCAATTATAAATTAAAACATCTTAAATGTCCACAGACATAGGGACTGAATAGGTTACTTTCAATTTATACAATGCAAAGTATGCTACTCCTAAAAATGAAGACATAAGTTGTACATCTGTTTAACTTTTATATTAAACTAGGAAATATATACACAAATGCAAAAGTGCAATCAAAAGTGTTTGCACCTTATTTTGGAGACCACTATTCTAAATAATGGGCTTTGGCATTCTAGGCCAGGCGATGGCGAACTACAGTCTTTAGGCAAAACTGGCCTCATTGCCAGTTTTTGTAAATGAAGTTAGCTGGAACAAAGACATACCTAGCCATTTATGTATTGTCTATGGCTGCTTCCACACTACAACAGCAGAGGTGAGTAGTTTTGACAGAGACTATAAGCACACAAAGCTAAAAATGTTTACTACATGAGCCTCTACAGAAAAAAAGTTCTGAACGCAGTATAGAAAGCTAGTTGACATTTCTCTCCAATGCTTTTCAAACAGCCTTTCAATCTTTGAATCGTATGACAAAATCATCTAGACTAGTGGTTTTCAAACTACCTCTGCATGTGTGGAAGGACAGTAAAAGGAATCCAATCCATCCACTCACCCAACCAAACAAGGAAGGGAAAACAAATGGAGCAAGGAAGCAACAAAAAACGGGAAGAACAAAATAAAATGAGGAAGATAGAGGGAAAAGGGGATAAGACAAGTCTGAAGGCCACTTCCCTAGGGGTGGAGGGAACCTGGAGGACAACAAGGGGTTCTTGTTAAGTAACTAAGTTTGTATTCAGGAAAAGGAAATGAAAAGTTTCTAATATAAAAGTATAAAAATGGCAGTTAATAATGTGCTAGTTACTAAACTATTGCCTTAGCCATGACCCTAAACACCCTGCTAAGTCACTTCAGTCGTGTCCGACTCTGTGCAACCCCATAGACGGCAGCCCACTAGGCTCCACCGTCCCTGGGATTCTCCAGGCAAGAACACTGGTGTGGGTTGCATTCCTTCTCCAATGCATGCAAGTGAAAAGTGAAAGTGAAGTCGCTCAGTCGTGTCCGACTCTTAGCAACCCCATGGACTGCAGCCTACCAGGCTCCTCCATCCATGGGACTTTCCAGGCAAGAGTACTGGAGTGGGGTGCCACTGCCTAGACCCTAAATCCTTGCAATCCTAGTCTCTTCCCTTTGTCTCCCTAGGAGTGATACCTGATTCCTGCTATTACTATCTCTTGTTCTCTTCTGAGTGTTCCCTTTTGCAACACCATCCAATAGCTATTTAACCAATTCCCCATAAGAAATTCTCTAATAAAATACTAGTATGGTTTCACCTTCCTGAATGTTTGACTGCAGATACAATGGTATTAGGTAATCCTTTTTTAAAATGAAATTAACCTTGTCTTTAGGTGTTATCTCTTCAAGAAAATTAGAGATACCAAGGGAACATTTCATGCAAAGATGGGCTCGATAAAGGACAGAAATGGCATGGACCTAACAGAAGCAGAAGATAATAAGAAAATGTGGCAAGAATACACAGAAGAACTGTACAAAAAAGATCTTAATGACCCAGATAACCACAATGGTGTGATCACTCACCAAGAAGACCCAGACATCCTGGAATGTGAAGTTATGTGGGCCTTGGGAAACATCACTAGTGGAGGTGATAGGATTCCAGGTGAGATATTTCAGATCCTAAAAGATGATGTTGTGAAAGTGCTGCACTCAATATGCCAGCAAATTTGGAAAACTCAGTAGGGGCCACAAGACTGGAAAAGGTCAGTTTTCATTCCAATCCCAAAGAAAGGCAATGCCAAAGAATGTTCAAACTACTGCACAATTGCACTTATCTCACACACAAGTAAAGTAATGCTAAAAATTCTCCAAGCCAGGCTTCAGCAATACATGGACAGTGAACTTCCAGATGTGCAAGCTCGTTTTAGAAAAGTCAGAGGAATCAGAGATCAAATTGCCAACATCTGCTGGATCATCAAAAAAGCAAGACAGTTCCAGAAAAACATCTATTTCTGCTTTACTGACTACGTCAAAGCTTTGACTGTGTGGATCACAATAACTGTGGAAAATTCTGAAAGAGATGGGAATACCAGACCACCTGACCTGCCTCTTGAGAAACCTGTATGCAGGTCAGGAAGCAACAGTTAGAACTGGATATGGAACAACAGACTGGTCCCAAATAGGAAAAGGAGTACGTCAAGGCTATAGCCTGTTGTCATCCTGCTTATTTAACTTATATGCAGAGCACATCATGCAAAATGTCAGGCTGTATGAAGCACAAGCTGGAATCAAGATTGCTGGGAGAAATAGCAATAACCTCAGATACATAGATGACACCACCTTTATGGCAGAAAGCAAAGAAGAACTAAAGAGACCCTTGATGAAAGAGAAAGAGGAGAGTGAAAAAGTTGGCTTAAAACTCAACATTCAGAAAACTAAGATCATGGCATCCAGTCCCATCACTTCATGGCAAATAGATGGGGAAACAATGGAAACAGTGAGAAACTTTATTTTCTTGGGTTCCAAAATCACTGTAGATGGTAACTGCAGCCATGAAATTAAAAGACACTTGCTCCTTGAAAGAAAAGCTATGACCAAGCTGCTGCTGCTGCTGCTGCTGCTGCTGCTAAGTCACTTCAGTCGTGTCCGACTCTGTGCGACCCCATAGATGGCAGCCCACCAGGCTCCCCCATCCCTGGGATTCTCCAGGCAAGAACACTGGAGTGGGCTAGACAGCATATTAAAAAGCAGAGACATTACTTTGTCAACAAAGGTCCATCTAGTTAAAGCTACAGTTTTTCCAGTAGTCACGTATGGATGTGAGAGTTGGACTCTAAAGAAAGCTGTGTGCCGTGTTGATGCTTTTGAACTGCAGTGTTGGAGAAGACTCTTGTGAGTCCCTTAGACAGCAAGGAGATCAAACCAGTCAATCCTAAAGGAAATCAGTCCTGAATATTCATTGGATGGACTGATGCTGAAGCTGAAACTCCAATATTTTGGCCACCTGATGTGAAGAAATGACTCACTGGAAAAGACCCTGATGCTGGGAAAGACTGAAGGCAGGAGGAGAAGGCAGGATGACAGAGGATGAGATGGTTGGATGGCATCACCAACTTGATGAACATGAGTTTGAGCAAGCTCCAGGAGTTGGTAATGGACAGGGAAGCCTGGCATGCTGCAGTGATGGCATTGCAAAGAGTCCAACAAGACAGAGCGGCTGAACTAACTTAGGTGTTATACTTAGAGTTTAATTTTAGTTTATGTAAACAATATTTTTATGGGTTATCACACACAATTAAGTCCCTCTAGAAGTTTTTTCTAAAAAAAAAAAAAAAAGAAGAAGTTTTTTCTGTTAGATATAAGTTTTTTTTCCCACAATTCTTATGGTTAACCTGTGAGAACGCGTCAACAAGTCACTAATGTGTCTGTTATACTTTTACCTTAATCTGTCCTTTTACCTTGTAATTAAAAGAATGCAAATTTTCCTTTTAAATAAGATAAGTAAACTCTTTAGTTCTGGGCAGCCAGTGAAAGACTGGGGAGTAGACTTAGGCAGCAAGTTTAACAGGGGATTCAGTAAATAACTGAAACGCAAAATCTTGGAAAAATGCCATATATATATATATATATATATATATATATATATATATATACTGATCAAAATATATCTATTTATATATAATATATACTGGATTTAGCCACAGTGGGGAGATAAAAAATCTCTAAATATAAGATATGTAACTACCTTCAATAAGATAAGAGTTATTTATACAACTATAAAACTATTAACATATCAAAATCTCAACTACCTTGGGAAAATATATTTAACATCTGGCAGCCTCAGTTTACTCACTTGTAAAGAAATAGACTGGACTAGGTCTCTGCTGCTAAATATCTCCAACAACAATCTATAAAACTTTCTTTTTGCACTGATGTATAGGGAACTCAGCATCATTATCAAGAGAGACAAAAGACTGGTTTTATAAGGGAAAGAAGTAAAGAGGTAAAGAAACAGAAAACCAAGATTAGTGAGTTTTTAAAACATAATTTGGAAGAAATTTAAATATATCATGTTATGTTCAATGGAAGGACTGATGTTGAAGCTGAAACTCCAGTACTCTGGCACCTGATGCAAAGAGCTGACTCATTTGAAAAAACCCTGATGCTGGGAAAGATTGAGGGCAGGAGGAGAAGGGGATGAGAGAGGATGAGATGCTTGGATGGCATCACCGACTCAATAGACATGAGTTTGGGTAGGCTCTGGGAGTTGGTGATGGACAGGGAGGCCTGGCGTGCTGCAGTCCATGGGTTCACAAAGAGTCGGACATGACTGAGTGACTGAACTGAACTGAACTGAAAGAAATTCTTTACTTTCCTCCTCAAAGTCGAAGAAAAGGAAAAAATACATATCATTGGCAAGTTATCTGTTTAAAAAAACTAACAACGTCTTCATTTCTATTATCATAGTCTTTGAAGACATTTACCAAATCAGAAAGGATACTTCCTAAATTCTCTTCAAGACAGAAATATGTCTTTTGTTGTCTTCCAATTACAAAAACTAAGTTTGATACTCTTCTCTCAAACTAAAATATTTGATCACCTGCCATACAGTTGATCATATGCTTTCATGGCTTGTTCATAAAAATAATTATATGTAAAGTACTAGTTAAAAGTTCATAGGATAAGCCAGATCATTTATCATTTACGTATCAAAACTAGTACCTTTGGATACAAGGGCAATTTGGTGAAAAATAGTATCAAATTCTAGAGTTACTCTGATTGTTTGCTTTATATCTCACCGGCATTACTATAGTAGCCTTGATAATTTCCTTCTAAACTTTAAAATTTACCACCTATATACAGAAGATATGAAAAAGGTTTTAATTTTGAATACAGATTTAACCATCTACTCTTTAAAAAAAAATACAGCTATTTCAAAACTGAAAACATCAGGCTTTAATATTCAAGAGCTACCATTACTATAAAAATCAATTTTGCATAAGTCTGTCCAGCATAATCTCATTAATGCAGTACAACTTATACTGCTGTTAAGTGCATGGAAAAGAAGTCCAGAAGCACAAAATCACATATGTAAATGTTAACAGTGGCTAACAGTGGCTACTTCTGAGGAACAAGCTAGGGGAATACAGAGCAGAGTGGATCATTTAATATACTTTAAATGTAAAAAAAAAATTATAAAGCATATGCCTATAATAATAACTTTTAATTAAATTTTTTATTAAAAAAATAAAGTTACAGCTATCCCAATGTAGAAATCTGAGCTTTAAATTCAAAGAACATATTTAATCATTTACTTAATTCATTTATGGATAAATCTTACTTTAGTACCTTTTAAGTATAAAGCACTGTTTGTAAGTTCCAGGAATACAACAATGAACAAGAACCGTATCCTTTTGAAGTTTATATTCTGATGGGAGTATTAAAAAAATAATTATACTCTGGATATAAAATCAGGTATAAAGTAATGGGATAGGGAAACAGTTAATTTATATTAGGTATGCAGGAAAGGCCTCTTTAAAAAGGTTATGCTTGAACTAAGGACCTAAATAATGAGAATGCAAAGCCAAATAGTAAGATCCTAGAGGAAGCATTCCAGAAAGAGGCAACAGCAAGTGTGAAGGTCTAGAGAAGGAAAGAACAGTGTGGATAGAGCCTAATGAGTGGCAGGAGATAATCAGGAGGACAGGAGCCTCTGGGACTTAGATACTTTGAGGTAAGGAAGTCAGTAAGAAGTCACCAAAGGGCGTGAAGCAGAGAAGTGGCATAAAAGGACTTACATTTTAAAAGATCCCTCTGACGGCTGTGTAGATAGATAATGGTTTGTATGGAGGGCAAGACTGAGGGTAAGAAGACCAATTAGGAAGCTAAGCAATATACCTCAGCTGGAAGAGGATGGTGGCTTGTTCATATCTGTACAGATATCACCCCATTCAGATAGCAACAGAAATAAGTAGAAGAATAGTGAAATAACTGTTATATTTTGAGCTTAATTTTTAATGTGTGGAAATGTGCTTTTTTTCTCTTGTTCTGTAGGTGCCTACGTAATATCCCCAATTTTGCCTCTTAGTCCATAAAGCCTAAAATATTGACTAGCTGGCCTTCTAAAGAAAACATTTACTGAACCCTAACTGAGAAAACAAGAGTGTAGAAATTGAAAAATGATGGACTCAGGTAGAAGCCTTGAGCTTCTTTAGCATTCAGAGAAGCAGGAGCCAGTAAAGGAGTGGCCACTGAGACAGAACTGTAGCAGCTCAAGAGAGGAAGGTATCTCAAGAAGGAGGAAGGAGACCTGAGAGAAGATTAAAGGTGGAAAAATTGTGCTTAATGCTGCTGAGAAAATCTGTGAGATGATAAAAGAGAAATGTCTACTGAATTTGGCAGAAAAGAAGTCACTTGACAAGAGCAGATGACTTGACAAGAGCTGTTTCACTGCAGAAATAAAAAACAGAAACTCGAGTGTGTTAAAGAGTGAACAGGAAATGAAAAAGTAAAAAATAAAATCAACTGATATTCCTCAGAGCAGAGAAATGGTATAGAGCTGTAACAGATGAGAAGTCAATAGTGGGTTGAGGTTTTTTGTTTCAGTTGGTTTCAGTAAAATGCTGGTAAGAATTATCCAGTAAAGGGAGGAACTGATCCCCACAAGGAGTTCAACTAGAAGAGGTAATGGGATTCAGAGCACAAACCATAGAAATAAGGACACTTCTTCCATTTTCACAGGAAAGAATGAAACTTATCTGCCTAAGAAGGGAAGTGAAGATAGAAAGAAGGTGATGGATGATGAACAGTGGCATGCCTGATGGTCTCAACAAGGTCAAACATTTTTATAGGGGATACTAGAGTGAATGACTTGAAAATGTGGGACATGGTGGACAAAGAAAGGGATACATGCTAACAAGACTTGACTGTGGTTATAGCTGGTAACAATGGCAAGCCTGTTAACTTTTAAAGACGTGAACAAAGGAGTAGGCAGCTTAGAAAGGCTAGGGGCAAAAAAGTGGTTATAAGTGAGACAACAGAGGCAATATGAGTGATAAATAATGTTATGAATATTAGCAAATGCTTAGATACTCCCTCCATAATATCTGCTGGTCAGAATGTTTTACACACACACACACACACACACACAAAAGAATGTTTTACACAATGTACATAGTACACTCTATGCAAATGAAAATTTACAACTGCTCTTAAAACGTCAAATTTAGAATGTTTCTCTTAACATTATTTCTTATTAATCTAAACACGTACTCAAACTTATCAGGCCAATGAAATAGCAATGAAGTTTTTAGAACTTCCATGGAGAATTTGGTAATATAATATGTTTTTAAAATATTTTTATGTAGCATTTCTGAATCACACCATATACTTTAAATTGATGGAAGTGAAAGATGGGTAAATTAGATTCATTATACCAACCTTCTATTTTTTCATATGTCTGAATCTATAATAAAAAGTTTACAGAAAAACTAAGTAATGAGAATGTGGACTGACAACCACAGTCCTTAGACTATATTTTTGATGAAAAGTAGGCTTCCCTATTTTGAAGGACTGGCATGTTGAGCTCTACAAAATTTCCTGAGGCAAAGTGATAAGCATAGGAAAGGCATCTACTTTATGAAATCTTTGTCCTGGAATAGACTCTATGAATCTTTCAAAACAAAGGAGTTCAAGTTTGCTGTTCAGAACAATACACTGCACATAAAAGATTACTAATGACTTATGAACTCTTAATGTAGCATGAATCATGCCAGCAACACTAAGATATTCGTTTCAACAAATAACCTATTTTATTTTATAAACTTCACCAGAATATTATCAACAGCAGTATTAGAAAATGGAAAGCTAATGAAATTAGGAGGCAGCACCGGCATACTGCACACTGTGTTTCTCATCACTCTAATGCAGAATTTAATGGATGAGGGATCCATCTTTTAACTTAAGGGAAAAAAAGGCAAAAAAAAAAAAAAACACTCATAAACCTAGAAAAATAGACCACGATTTGACAAAGTTATTAGAGAATATTTTGCTACCAAAATTCAATAAACTGCATTAGTGGAATCAGGTTTTTTTTTAATAAGAAAAAAAAGCATACTTTACTCTTGTCTCTTATTATAGTTCAAAAGCCTGATTATCTCAACAGTTTCTTGTTCTCCATTAGTGATACCTGAAGTAGTAGATGACTGAAAGATTAGAGGATTATAAATATTATTTCTATAAAGATGTTTTCCTGACCCTAGAAGACTAGTCAAGAGGATATTATAAATATTGAATAATATCAAATTTATAGAAATCAACACTTTTCACGAACACTGGATTCTCTACCAGTGAAATATAGCTTTTAATATCTAACCCTGATTTTATTTGATATTATGACCAAATATTTTTCTGAAAAGTAAATGGCTATTAGCGATTTCTACTATAGTTCCATAACAGCAAAGGCAGAATCCATGTTTAGGTGATTACTGTATGTTTTGATTCAGTTATCTGCAGGGTGTCTGCATGGTACTCTAACTATTTAAAGCTAGCAAAAAAAGATTACAGCTCACACTAACTGGATTTTCACAGCTCCCTATCATTCGGCTTGAATTCCTCATGGGCAGATTAAAAGGGCCAAGGCAAACAATAGACTTTTTACAAGGTGGTTATTGAAAAAAAAAAAAAGAAGAAGAAAAAGAAAAGAAAAGAAAAAAGTATCTTTTTTCCTTCATGGTCAAAAAAAACAAAATTATTTAAGGAAGTAGCCACATGAAAACAATGTTAAATGTATAATAGAGTTAAAACTCTGAATGTTACCATATAATAATTCAAAATCAAGAAATTAATAGGATCTGAGAGAACTGTAGTTTTCATTCTGAAATCTGTAACATAGACTATATGAATAGTTATGCTATCAGGAAAACAGAACTGGGAGGACCTAACTTGCTACTATACTGTGGATAAACACACTGAGGCTCAAAATACTTACATGGCATTTCCAAGTCACTTACTGCCAGACCATCAGGTAACTGTAAAAGTATTTCATGTTCTTTTTTTAACTACCTTCTCATTCTCTACTAGTTTTCCATCTTCTCTCACTTTAAAGGATCAAAAGACGTCCCTTGCTGGCTAAGCCCTGGACAAAAAGCCTTCCTTATGTATTACTCTTCTAATTCTTACCCAATTCCTGAAAGTAGTTATGTTTATCACAGCCATTTTATAGATAAAGAAACCAAGGCTTAAGGAGATGCCAAGTGACTTAAAGTGACTTGACCAAGATCATACAGCTAGTAAATGGAAGAGTGTTGTGTGTTTAGTCGCTCAGTCATGTCCGTCTGCCTCTTTGAGACTCCATTGACTAGCCCACCAGGCTCCTATGTCCATGGGATTCTCCAGGCAAGAATACTGGAGTGGGCTGCTGTGTGCTTCTCCAGGGAATATTCCCAACCCAGGGATTGAACCCAGGGATCTCCCACATTGCAGACAGATTCTTTACCATATGAGCCACCAGGGAAGCCCAGTAAATGGAAGAACTGGATTTAAAATCAGGTCAACAATCAGGTCTGAGTTATTAAGTGTTGTGCTACACTTAGCTTCTCTATTAGCTTCTTTTTCTCAATTTCATGGATAAGTCCCATTGGTTTTATACCCTTCCTTCCATTCACCATTCATTCACACAACTCATTCAAACTCCACTATTAAGTGTCTCCACACTACTGTTTAATATTAAATAACTGGTTATTTTCTGAAGATAAAAGATCAAGATCCAGTAAAATAACAGTCCTTCCTTTTCCACTGCCACTACCTTAACTAAGGCTTTGTCACCACTCTCACCATCACTTACGCTAAGACTCCTCAATGATCTCTGTCTTTAATTCATTCTCCTTAGTGCTGCTTTCCTGACTTATTATAAAATCCTTCAAGTCAAAACCCTTTTGGAACCTCCTCTTATATTTCCTTCTTACATTCTTCTTAAGCCAGAATGAACTAAAGATCCCAAAAGGAAAACTGAATTTTAAAATATGTATTTGTACTTGTTTATCATTTTTCTTAAAGAAATTCTAGAAGGACATATAATAAAACTAATGAATGTAATGACTGTATGAGAAGGTAGGAGAGAAGGAATTAGGTGGATGGGGGACAAAGTGGGATAGAGACTCTACTGTATGTATACTTTATATAATGTACATTTTTGAACTATATAAATATATTGCATATTCAAAAAAGATGAAAGGGGAGGAGAGAAAGAAAAAGAAAAGAGAGAGCGAAAGAAACAAAACAAAAAGAAAAATGAACAAAGCTCAATGTCACCCTCTTCTTTCCAGAAAGCACTTCCCACATTTTCTGTCTGACAATAAAACATTAATTTCACTTCAAAAAAAAAAAAAAGCAAATAAAAATGGTTTCCCAAATACACTGTGATTCCTCTTGCTTGAATCCTTCTGTTTTTCCCTCTCCTTTTTACTTCCTCATCCATGTTCTTCCAAATGGTCTAGGTATCAACACTTTTGAAAAACCCCAAAATATTTCTCACTTTGGGTTAAGTGTCCTTCTGATATGTTGTCCTAGAATGGTGGACATCTCTCTGATACAGCACTCACATTACACTGTTATCATCAATTTACATGTCTGACTTCCAAACTAGATGGAAGTTTCTTGAGATCAAAGACCATGTCATCCATTTTTGCAATAACCAGTAACTATAATAGTGCCAGACACATTTTAACAGCATCCAAAGTATCCATAGCACAAAGCATTTATTTTTGCTATAGCCTTTGGGTCAGGTCCAAAAGTCATCACAATTTAATCTTGCCATACAGGAAATATTACACTGATCACTACAACCCCAGCCCCACCACAGGTTGCTCTAGTTTTCAAATTCTAAGTAAAATACTCAAAGAGGTGAAGATATAAAGGAACAGAAAATCTAATACTCCAGGCCAAAACTCTCCTGAGTTCTACACGTACATATTCTCTGCCTGCCTATCTGTCCTCTTCAATGTTCCAAAGGCTTCATACACTCAATACATGCAAAGCAAACTTATGATCTTCTCCCTAATACCATTGCTCTTGCAGTATAACCCATGATTAATAAAAATGTAACATCAACATTTCAATGAACAAATTGGAAGACCATTGATTATCCTTAATATCTTCATCTCTTTTACCAAAATCTTTTCTCAAATAAAATCCATTATTAAGTATATGAATATATCTCAAATTCATCAGCTTTTCTATCTCCAGCAACAAACCCTGGTCCAAGCTACTATTACATCTCCCCTAGACTACTGTGCTACTTATCTGGTTTCTTTGCATGCACTCTTACCCTCTGCAATCTGTTTTCCACAATGCAGCTGGAGTGATCTTTTCAAAACACTAATCTGATCACATTATCCATCAGATTAAAACACTTCAAAGGCATCCTGCTAATCTTGAAATAGAGACCAAAATCCTTAACCAGGTTTACAAGGTCCTGCAGAGTCCAGCCCCTATCTGCTTCTCTGGCCTCATCTCACACTGTGCTCTCTCTTGTCTCCATTCTAGTTATTCTGACCATCTTTCAGTCCCTGGTCATATTGGACTGCCTCCCATCCAAGGACATTTGCTAATGTTTCCTCTAACAATAATGTTCTACGTCCATCACTCAATAATTTCTATTCATCCTTATTTCTTCAGGAAAGTCTACCTGACTCCCTCATCCTCAGTCATATGTCATTTAACACTACGCATCCCTTATCCTTGACACTTATCACTGCTGAAACTTTGTATTTATTTATGTAGTTCATGGCTGCTTTTTTTGCCCAAACAGATTATAAACTCCATAGAGTCAAAACCATAACTGTTCACCATGGGATCTCTAAGACCCTGCTCAAATAAACTGTTGATGAACAAGTAATAGACAGGAGGGAGGGCATCTGTTACGTAGACATACCTACACTATACTCAATCACCAGCATCCTTGCATACGGAAAAGGTAAAGACTCCATATCAAAGTAATTGATTTAATGAGAGAAGCCTGATAATTATTATTGTTTTTCAGTCACTAAGTTGTATCTGACTCTTTGTGACCCCATGAATTGCAGCACCTCAGGTTTCCCCGTCCTTCACCATCTCCCGGAGTTTACTCAAACTCATGTCTACTGAATTGGTGGTGCCATCCAGCCATCTCATCCTCTGTTGCCCCCCTCTCCTGCCCTCAGTCTTTCCCAGCATCAGGGTCTTTTCCAGTGAGTCAGCTCTTCGCATCAGGTGGCCAAAGTATTGGAGCTTCAGCTTCAGCATCAGTCCTTCCAACACTCAGGACTGATTTTCTTTAGGATTGACTGGTTTGGTCTCCTTACAGTCCAAGGGACTCTCAAGAGTCTTCTCCAACACCACAGTTCAAAAGCATCAATTCTTCAGTGCTCAGCCTTTTAGTCCAACTCTTACATCCATACATAACTACTGGGAAAACCATAGCTTTGACTAGACAGACGTTTGTTGGCAAAGTAATGTCTCTCTTTTTT
Organism: Bos javanicus; assembly: GCF_032452875.1. Taxonomy (NCBI): domain Eukaryota; kingdom Metazoa; phylum Chordata; class Mammalia; order Artiodactyla; family Bovidae; genus Bos; species Bos javanicus. Next base: position 109,236,010 of record NC_083868.1, read on the forward strand.
AAATATGCTGTCTAGGCTGGCCATAGCTTTTCATCCAAGGAGCAAGTGTCTTTTAATTTTATGGCTGCAGTCATCATCAGCAGTGATTTTGGAGCCCAAAAAAGTAAGTCTGTCACTGTTTCCATTATTTTCCCATCTATTTGCCATGAAGTGATGAGGCTGGATGCCATGATCTTCGTTTATTGAATGTTAAGTTTTAAGCCAACTTTTTCACTCTCCCCTTTCACTTTCATCAAGAGGCTCTTCAGTTCCTATTCCCTTTCTGCTATAAAGGTGGTGTCATCTGCATAACTGAAGTTATTGATATGTCTCCCGTCAGTCTTGATTCCAGTTTGTGCTTCATCTAGCCTGGCATTTTGCATGATGTACTCTGCATAGAAGTTAAATAAACAGCATGACAATATACAGCCTTGACGTACTCCTTTCCTGATTCAGAACCAGTCTGTTGTTCCATGTCCAGTTCTAACTGTTGCTTCTTGACCTGCACACAGATTTCTCAGGAGGCAGGTAAGGTGGTTTGGTATTCCCATCTCTTTCAGAATTTTTCACAGTTTGCTGTGATCCACACAGTCAAAGGCTTTGGCGTAGTCAATAAAGCAGAAGTGGATGTTTTTCTGGATCTCTCTTGCTTTTTCTATGATCCAATGGATATTGGCAATTTGATCTCTGCTTCCTTTGCCTTTTCTAAATCCAGCTTGAACATCTGGAAGTTCATGGTTCATGTACTACTGAAGCCTGGCTTAGAGAATTTTGAGCATTACTTTGCTAACATGTGAAATGAGGGCAATTGTGCAGTAGTTTGAACATTCTTTGGTCGTGCCTTTCTTTGGGATGGGAATGAAAACTGACCTTTCCCAGTCCTGTGGCCACTGCTGAATTTTTCAAATTTGCAGGCATATTAAGTGCAGCACTTCAACAGCATCATCTTTTAAGATCTGAAATAGCTCAACTGGAATTCCATCATCTGTGCTAGCTTTGTTCGTAGTGATGCTTCGTAAGGCCCACTTGACTTCAATTCCAGGATTTCTGGCTCTAGGTGAGTGATCACACCATCGTGCTTATCTGAGTCATTAAGATCTTTTTTACATAGTTCTTCAGTATATTCTTTCCACCTTATCTTAATATCTTCTGCTTCTGTTAGGTCCATACCATTTCTGTCCTTTACTGTGTGGTGAATACTTTATACTTTATATTGTGTGGTAAAGATTTTATAAGGCAAGTATTACCTGAATAATGAAACTAGACAAAGAAGAAAAACATCTCTTATGAATACAGACACAAAAATCCTCTATAGAATAGCAGCAAACTGATTTCCACCACAACAAAATGAGGCTTGTCTCAGGAATGCAAAGATGGTTCAATATTCAAAAGTAAATCAGTGTACTCTATCTTATTAACAATCTAAAGAAGAACAAAACCCACATGATTGTGTCAAATGATGCTGGAAATGTATTTGACAAAATTCAGCACCTACTACGAAATACAAAATCCCTAACAAAGTAAGAACTCCTCAACGTGATACAGGATATCAACAAAAATGTAGTGAAAGCATTTCATCATGATGAAAAATTAAATGTTTCCTCCTAAATGTCCTTGCTTGTCATTCTTATTGAAAATAGTACTAGAGTCCTAATTTGTGCAATAAGGCAAAATAAATAAAGAGTATACAACTTGGAAAGGAAGAAATAAAACTGTCCCTATGACACTCAACTGTGTATATAAGGTGCCCTAAGGACTCTTAAAAAATGCATTTACTAGAACTAATAAATACATTTAGCAATGCTTCAGTTCAGTTCAGTTGCTCAGTCATGTCCAACTCTTTGCGACTCCATGAATTGCAGCACGCCAGGCCTCCCTGTCCATCACCAACTCCCGGAGTTCACCCAAACTCTACAGAATATAAAGTCAGTGTACATGTGCACACACACACATACACACACGTTATACATCAATTTTATATATATATATATATAATATTTCTACATATTAGAAATGAACAATTAGAAATTGAAATTTTGAAACCAGTATCATTTAAAATAGATCACACCAGGGCTTCCCTGGTGGCTCGGTGGTAATGAATCCGACTGCCAATGCAGGAGACACGGGTTCAATTCCTGCTCATCGAGGATCCCACATTCTGCAAAGCAACTAAGCCCATGTGCCACCACTATTGAGCCTGTGCTCTAGAGCCCAGGAGCTCCAAATACTGTGCTCACGTTCTGTAACAACTGAAGCCTGCAGGCCCTAGAGTCTGTGCTCCACAGCAAGAGAAGCCACAGCAATGAGAAGCCCATGCACCGCAACTACCTGCAAATAGAGAAAAGCCCATGCAGCAATGAAGATCCAGAACAGTCAAAAATAAATAAATAAATCTAAATAAATAAATTGAAAAAAAATAGATCACCCCAAAGTGAGATACTTAGGTATAAACCTAAGAAAACATGTACAGAATATATATGTTAAAAACTAAACAGGTTAATAAGAAAAATCAAACCATGTTCATATCAATTTTCTCCAGACTGACCTACAAATTTAACATAAATCCAGCCAAAATTATTTTTTTACTTATAGACAAACTTACACTAACATTTACTTGGAAAATCAAAGGAACTAGAAAAACTAAAACAATTTAAAAAATAAAATTAAAGAAACCACAGCAATTGATTTTAATGACTTACTATAAAGTTATAGTAAACAAGACAGTGTGATACTAGCAAAGGAATAAATAAAAGACTGAAATAGAAGAGAGAACACAGAAACAAACCCAGACAAATATGACCAATTGATTTCTGACAAAAGTACAAACGCAATTCAATAAACTGCAGTCTTTTAAATATATTGTGTTGGAACAACTGAATATTTAAACATCCATATGCAACAAACAAAAACCTCAACTTAAGCCTCACAACTTATACAAAAAACAAAACACATTTTAAAAAAAAGCTTCAGAATACATTATAGCCCTAAATGTAAAACGTAAAACTATAAAACTTATTGAAAAAAGGGTAGGGGAAAATCTTCATGGCCCAAGGTTGACCAAAGAATTCTTAGATATGCCACCAAAAGCACAGCGAATTAAAGATATAGCCCAGAGGAGCCAAGATGGCGGAGGAGTAGGACGGGGAGAACACTTTGTCCCCCACAAATTCATCAAAAGAGCATTTAAACGTCGAGTAAATTCCACAAAACAACTTCTGAATGCTGGCAGAGGACATCAGGCACCCAGAAAAGCAATCCAACTCTTCGAAAGGAGGTAGGAAAAAATATAAAAGACAAAAAAAGAGACAAAGAGGGAGGGACGGAGTTCCGTCCCGGGAAGGGAGTCTTAAAAGAGAGAAGTTTCCAAACACCAGGAAACCTTCTCACTGCCGAATCTGTGCCGAGCTTTGGAAGCACAGAGGGCAACATAACAGGGAGAAAAAATAAATAAACAATTAAAACTCGAAGATTGCGAGTCCTACGGTAACTCCCCCAGCGGAGAAGCAGCGCAGACGCCTGCACGCGCTATTAGCAAGCGGGGGCTGGGCAGGGAGGCGCAGCGCGGGCTGCATCACTTAGAGTAAGAATCTGGCCTGAATACCCTGAGCACTATCTGAGCGAAATAATTTGGGCTAGCAAACCAGACTGTGGGATATCTACCACGCGAAAAGCCAGCCCCAACCTAAGACACCGCCAGGCCCGCGCACGGAACACAGAATTGAACAGAGATAGCTGGCTGCAGACCTTCCCCCTCTGGTGATAGGCAGCCAGAGCCGGAAGGGGGCAATCGCAGCCCCAGAGAGACATTATCTATAAAACTGTAAGCAGGCTTCTCTGCTAACTAAAACTTCTTGGGGGTCTGGACGGTTAACATCTGCCTGAAAAGGTGCGCCGGTTTTACACCCAGATAACCAAGCGGTGGGGAGGCGATAAGTCGAAGCATTGGCGCTCGCCAAACACCTCATCACTTGAGCTGCTCGGACCTGGGAAGAGCACAAAACTCAGGCCCAACTGGGTCTGCGCCTCTGAGGACTACCCGAGTGCCTGAACCTGAGTGGCTTGGACCTGGGAGGTACATGCAACCCAGGGCCAGCCTCGGATTGTTCCCGGCGGAACAACCTAGAGCCCGAGCAGCGTGGGCAGGGAGGCTACACGCGCCGTGAGCGGGGGCAGACCCAGTGTGGCTGAGGCACTGCGAGCGCACGCCAGTGTTATTTGTTTGCAGCACCCCTCCCTCCCTCCCCACAGCGTGACTGAACAAAGAGAAGAAATACAGCTCCACCCATCAGAACACCGACACAAGCTTCCCTAACCAGGAAACCTTGACAAGCCACCTGTACAAACCCACACACAGCGAGGAAAAGCCATAATAAAGAGAACTCCACAAACTGCCAGAATAAAGAAAGGACACCCCAAACTCAGCAATTTAAACAAGATGAAGAGACAGAGGAATAGCCAGCAGATAAAGGAACAGGATAAATGCCCACCAAACCAAACAAAAGAGGAAGAGATAGGGAATCTACCTGATAAAGAATTCCGAATAATGATAGTGAAATTGATCCAAAATCTTGAAACTAAAATGGAATCACAGATAAATAGCTTGGAGACAAGGATTGAGAAGATGCAAGAAAGGTTTAACAAGGACCTAGAAGAAATAAAAAAGAGTCAATATATAATGAATAATGCAATAAATGAAATTAAAAACACTCTGGAGGCAACAAATAGTAGAATAACAGAGGCAGAAGATAGGATTAGTGAATTAGAAGATAGAATGGTAGAAATAAATGAATCAGAGAGAAAAAAAGAAAAACGAATTAAAAGCAATGAGGACAATCTCAGAGACCTCCAGGACAATATTAAACGCTACAACATTCGAATCATAGGGGTTCCAGAAGAAGAAGACAAAAAGAAAGACCATGAGAAAATACTTGAGGAGATAATAGTTGAAAACTTCCCTAAACTGGGGAAGGAAATAATCACCCAAGTCCAAGAAACCCAGAGAATCCCAAACAGGATAAACCCAAGGCGAAACACCCCAAGACACATATTAATCAAATTAACAAAGATCAAACACAAAGAACAAATATTAAAAGCAGCAAGGGAAAAACAACAAATAACACACAAGGGAATTCCCATAAGGATAACAGCTGATCTTTCAATAGAAACTCTTCAAGCCAGGAGGGAATGGCAAGACATACTTAAAATGATGAAAGAAAATAACCTACAGCCCAGATTATTGTACCCAGCAAGGATTTCATTCAAGTATGAAGGAGAAATCAAAAGCTTCTCAGACAAGCAAAAGCTGAGAGAATTCTGCACCACCAAACCAGCTCTCCAACAAATACTAAAGGATATTCTCTAGACAGGAAACACAAAAAGGGTGTATAAATTCGAACCCAAAACAATAAAGTAAATGGCAATGGGATCATACTTATCAGTAATTACCTTAAACGTAAATGGGTTGAATGCCCCAACCAAAAGACAAAGACTGGCTGAATGGACACAAAAACAAGACCCCTACATATGTTGTCTACAGGAGACCCACCTCAAAACAGGGGACACATACAGACTGAAAGTGAAGGGCTGGAAAAAGATTTTCCATGCAAATAGGGACCAAAAGAAAGCAGGAGTAGCAATACTCATATCAGATAAAATAGACTTTAAAACAAAGGCTGTGAAAAGAGACAAAGAAGGTCACTACATAATGATCAAAGGATCAATCCAAGAAGAAGATATAACAATTATAAATATATATGCACCCAACACGGGAGCACCGCAGTATGTAAGACAAATGGTAACAAGTATGAAAGGAGAAATTAACAATAACACAATAATAGTGGGAGACTTTAACACCCCACTCACACCTATGGATAGATCAACTAAACAGAAAACTAACAAGGAAACACAAACTTTAAACGATACAATAGACCAGTTAGACCTAATTGATATCTATGGGACATTTCATCCCAAAACAATGAATTTCACCTTTTTCTCAAGCGCACATGGAACCTTCTCCAGGATAGATCACATCCTGGGCCATAAAGCTAGCCTTGGTAAATTCAAAAAAATAGAAATCATTCCAAGCATCTTTTCTGACCACAATGCAGTAAGATTAGATCTCAATTACAGGAGAAAAACTATTAAAAATTCCAACATATGAAGGATGAACAACACCCTGCTGAATAACCAACAAATCACAGAAGAAATCAAAAAAGAAATCAAAATTTGCATAGAAACGAATGAAAATGAAAACACAACAACCCAAAACCTGTGGGACACAGTAAAAGCAGTCCTAAGGGGAAAGTTCATAGCAATACAGGCACACCTCAAGAAACAAGAAAAAAGTCAAATAAATAACCTAACTCTACACCTAAAGCAACTAGAAAAGGAAGAAATGAAGAACCCCAGGGTTAGTAGAAGGAAAGAAATCTTAAAAATTAGAGCAGAAATAAATGCAAAAGAAACAAAAGAGACCATAGCAAAAATCAACAAAGCCAAAAGCTGGTTCTTTGAAAGGATAAATAAAATTGACAAACCATTAGCCAGACTCATCAAGAAACAAAGGGAGAAAAATCAAATGAATAAAATTAGAAACGAAAATGGAGAGATCACAACAGACAACACAGAAATACAAAGGATCATAAGAGACTACTATCAACAATTATATGCCAATAAAATGGACAACGTGGAAGAAATGGACAAATTCTTAGAAAAGTACAACTTTCCAAAACTCAACCAGGAAGAAATAGAAAACCTTAACAGACCCATCACAAGCACGGAAATTGAAACTGTAATCAAAAATCTTCCAGCAAACAAAAGCCCAGGTCCAGACGGCTTCACAGCTGAATTCTACCAAAAATTTAGGGAAGAGCTAACACCTATCTTGCTCAAACTCTTCCAGAAAATTGCAGAGGAAGGTAAACTTCCAAACTCATTCTATGAGGCCACCATCACCCTAATACCAAAACCTGACAAAGATCCCACAAAAAAAGAAAACTACAGGCCAATATCACTGATGAACATAGATGCAAAAATCCTTAACAAAATTCTAGCAATCAGAATCCAACAACACATTAAAAAGATCATACACCATGACCAAGTGAGCTTTATCCCAGGGATGCAAGGATTCTTCAATATCCGCAAATCAATCAATGTAATACACCACATTAACAAATTGAAAAACAAAAACCATATGATTATCTCAATAGATGCAGAGAAAGCCTTTGACAAAATTCAACACCCATTTATGATAAAAACTCTCCAGAAAGCAGGAATAGAAAGAACATACCTCAACATAATAAAAGCTATATATGACAAACCCACAGCAAACATTATCCTCAATGGTGAAAAATTGAAAGCATTTCCTCTAAAGTCAGGAACAAGACAAGGGTGCCCACTTTCACCATTACTATTCAACATAGTTTTGGAAGTTTTGGCCACAGCAATCAGAGCAGAAAAAGAAATAAAAGGAATCCAAATTGGAAAAGAAGAAGTAAAACTCTCACTATTTGCAGATGACATGATCCTCTACATAGAAAACCCTAAAGACTCCACCAGAAAATTACTAGAACTAATCAATGATTATAGTAAAGTTGCAGGATATAAAATCAACACACAGAAATCCCTTGCATTCCTATACACTAATAATGAGAAAACAGAAAGAGAAATTAAGGAAACAATTCCATTCACCATTGCAATGGAAAGAATAAAATACTTAGGAATATATCTACCTAAAGAAACTAAAGACCTATATATAGAAAACTATAAAACACTGGTGAAAGAAATCAAAGAGGACACTAATAGATGGAGAAATATACCATGTTCATGGATTGGAAGAATCAATATAGTGAAAATGAGTATACTACCCAAAGCAATTTATAGATTCAATGCAATCCCTATCAAGCTACCAACAGTATTCTTCACAGAGCTAGAACAAATAATTTCACAATTTGTATGGAAAAACAAAAAACCTCGAATAGCCAAAGCGATCTTGAGAAAGAAAAATGGAACTGGAGGAATCAACCTACCTGACTTCAGGCTCTACTACAATGCCACAGTTATCAAGACAGTATGGTACTGGCACAAAGACAGAAATATAGATCAAAGGAACAAAATAGAAAGCCCAGAGATAAATCCACGCACATATGGACACCTTATCTTTGACAAAGGAGGCAAGAATATACAATGGATTAAAGACAATCTCTTTAACAAGTGGTGCTGGGAAATCTGGTCAACCACTTGTAAAAGAATGAAACTAGAACACTTTCTAACACCATATACAAAAATAAACTCAAAATGGATTAAAGATCTCAACGTAAGACCAGAAACTATAAAACTCCTGGAGGAGAACATAGGCAAAACACTCTCTGACATACATCACAGTAGGATCCTCTATGACCCACCTCCCAGAATATTGGAAATAAAAGCAAAAATAAACAAATGGGACCTAATTAAACTTAAAAGCTTCTGCACATCAAAGGAAACTATTAGCAAGGTGAAAAGACAGCCTTCAGAATGGGAGAAAATAATAGCAAATGAAGCAACCGACAAACAACTAATCTCAAAAATATTCAAGCAACTCCTACAGCTCAACTCCAGAAAAATAAATGACCCAATCAAAAAATGGGCCAAAGAACTAAATAGACATTTCTCCAAAGAAGACATAGAGATGGCTAACAAACACATGAAAAGATGCTCAACATCACTCATTATCAGAGAAATGCAAATCAAAACCACTATGAGGTACCATTTCACACCAGTCAGAATGGCTGCGATCCAAAAGTCTACAAATAATAAGTGCTGGAGAGGGTGTGGAGAAAAGGGAACCCTCTTACACTGTTGGTGGGAATGCAAACTAGTACAGCCACTATGGAGAACAGTGTGGAGATTCCTTAAAAAACTGGAAATAGAACTGCCTTATGATCCAGCAATCCCACTGCTGGGCATACACACTGAGGAAACCAGAAGGGAAAGAGACACGTGTACCCCAATGTTCATCGCAGCACTGTTTATAATAGCCAGGACATGGAAGCAACCTAGATGTCCATCAGCAGATGAATGGATAAGAAAGCTATGGTACATATACACAATGGAGTATTACTCAGCCATTAAAAAGAATACATTTGAATCAGTTCTAATGAGGTGGATGAAACTGGAGCCTATTATACAGAGTGAAGTAAGCCAGAAGGAAAAACACCAATACAGTATACTAACGCATATATATGGAATTTAGAAAGATCGTAACGATAACCCTGTATATGAGACAGCAAAAGAGACACTGATGTATAGAACAGTCTTATGGACTCTGTGGGAGAGGGAGAGGGTGGGAAGATTTGGGAGAATGGCATTGAAACATGTAAAATATCATGTATGAAACGAGATGCCAGTCCAGGTTCAATGCACGATACTGGATGCTTGGGGCTGGTGCAGTGGGACGACCCAGAGGGATGGTATGGGGAGGGAGGAGGGAGGAGGGTTCAGGATGGGGAACACATGTATACCTGTGGTGGATTCATTTTGATATTTGGCAAAACTAATACAATTATGTAAAGTTTAAAAATAAAATAAAATTAATTAAAAAAAATAAAAATAAAAAATAAAGATATAGCCCATAAACTGGACTTCATCAAAATGAAAACTTTTTGCTATGCAAAAAGCATCATCAAGAAAATGAAAATGCAAGTCATAGACTGGAAAAGAAAAATTCACCACACATATACTAGACAAAGGGCTTATATTCAAAATATATAAGAACCCCTTATAATTTAATAATAAAGAATAAAAATATGAAAATGATCTGCAGAAATACCTCACAGAAGAAATATAAATGACCAATGCACACATCAAAAGATGCTCAACATCACATTTGCAAGTCACAGAGTCTGCAAAGGATTTGTTTGCAAACTATATAAAGACCTCTCAAACTCACCAATAAGAAAAAACAAACAAATTTTAAAATACGTGAAAGAGATGAACAGACACATGGATTGCAAATAAGTACATGAAAACGTACTTATTGTTATTAGCATTAGGGAAATTCAAATTAAAACCATGACGAGATACCACTACACATCTGTATGAACGGCTGAAATAATAATAAGAGTTAAAATGTCAAGTGCTGCTGAGGATTTAGAGCAATTGCAACTACTGAAGCCCACATGCTCTAGAGCCCATGCTCTACAGCAAGGAAGCCACGACAATGAAATAGGCCCATGCACCACAACTAGAGAATAGTCCCCGTTTGCTAGAACTACAGAAAAATCCATGCACCAATGAAGATCCAGCACGGCCAAAAATAAATTATTTTTTAAAAAGGGTTTTTTAAAAAAAAGAATGACATTGTAAAGCAATTATCTTCCAAATTAAAAGTATTTTTTTTTAATTTAATGAAAATAAATAGACACACAATACAGAGAATCAACAAAGTCAAAGGCTGGTTGGTTGTAAAAACTAATAAATTCACAACAAGATTAAGAAAAAATGGAAATATAAACAATTGATATCAGGATGGGAAAAGGATTACTACATAATTAATAATATATACAGATAACCTCCAGAGATTATAAAGATTTTTATGTCAAAAATATTGAAGACTTAGAGGGAATGAACAAATTCCTAGAAAAACAAATTTTTTTTAACTTACCAAAACTGACACAAAAAGAAACAGAGATCTGATTAGTCCTATAACTATTAAATAAATTAAATCTTCAAAATAATCTTTTAGGTCAAGGGGCTTCACTTGTGAATTGTTAAACTTCTCTGCAATATAGAAAAAGTATATTCTCCTACTCAACTGATGAGTGGATAATAATTTGTGGTACATCCATAAAACAAAATACTACTCAGCAATATAAAGGAACAAACTAATACATGAACAGCCTAAATATATCTCAAAAGCATTATACTAAGTGAAAGAATCCAGATACAAAAGACTGTATACTTACTTAGTAAGATCTCGCACAGTTAAATAAGTAAATATTTAAAAGAATTTTTAAAGGCTATATACTGTACGACTCCACTTATGTGATATTGAAAAAAGGTAAAACTTTTCAGTCTGACAAGGACTAGCAGAAGTGGGATAAGGATACTGCACACAGAGAATGAGGAAATTTGTTAAGGTGATGGATACTGTATATTCTGATTATGATTAGAGTTACAGGACTATATATGAGTCAAAGCTCATAAACTTTGACTATAAGTTTATACTTATATGACTATTTATGAGTCAAAGCTCATAAAACTATATATCTTACTGCATGTAAATCATATCTCAGTAAATATATATGACTTAAAGAAAAACCTGATATAGAAATAAAAGTATACGAAAACTTCCAGAAACAGTATCAGTGGTAAATATTTTAAGCAGACATTGCTTTGATAGTTTCAGAAGCACACATCCTGTGATAAAATATCAATATAACTCCTCTGAGCTTAAGTTAAGCCATAAAAATTTTTCAAATTAACTTTGCAGCAGCAAATTTACTGGACCTAATACTACTGATTGATAGATAAAATCTAACCATTTTCAATTAGAGTAAATAATCTAATAGCTACCTATCAGTTCAAGCAACTGTATATGTATTTATATAAAAGCACTATTTTTGTCTAGACAGCTTTGAACAATGAAAACATATTTTTTCTTCTCTTATTTTTCACCTTTTTTGTGGATTTTGGGTGGATTTAATTTCCAAGTAATCACAACAATGGAGAAGGAAGCGGCCAACCCACTCCAGTATTCTTAGCATGCTATAGTCCATGGGGTGGCAAAGAGTCAGACACGATTTAGTGACTAAACAACAAACAACAGTCACAATATAAGTTTTACCTCTCATTTATTCCAAATCTATCACTTCAAAATCAGACACCTACCAGTTTCTTTTTCTAATGTAGAATGCTCTCCTTTATCTTTCTCAAGAAAAAGCAGCTAAGACTGCAACATGGCAACCAAATTGATTTTCATGGTCTACTTCCAGGTGGCCTGTCACAGGCTGGCATATTCACAGGGGCCAAAGGCTGCTGTTTCAAAACCTCCTCTTGGAGTTCAGAAAGAATTAAAACAGCAGCACTCATTGTTGTGTTAGCGATCATCACATACATACTAGTTTTTATAAAGTGTCTATACCCACAAGATCCAACCTCTGAGGCTCATCCCAATCTTCCTGTAGTTAGACACTATCTCAGAACCTAAGGACCATATCCTGAGCACTAAATGAAAAGTATTAACCCCAAACACCATCTGCAGTCTTTCTTTTATTATATACTTCCAATGCCTTGAAATCTAAGATAGGTTAAACATGGATGGAGTGCATACAACTTACTCTGCTTCAGTGGAAAATTGTACCCCATAACTACATCTATCCAAAGAGATTATTCCTATCACCTGTCTACACATATTCTATTTACTAGGATATTAAAAACATTTAAACCAACCATCTTAAAACTGACCTAGATATCCATATTAAAATATAAAAAAAATCTTCATGTAGAAATCTTCTCTGCTTGTGCTGACCGAGACTTAACAATATGACAGCCACATAGTATTATGGTGTATTCCAACCTATTCTATTTTGAAGATTCCATTCCAATGATCACTAGACTGGGAAGAAAGTCTATGAGAAATGGATAAACTAGATCCTTTTTAAAAAAAAAAAAAATATTGAACAGATTGCTTCTATTCAGATTAGCATCCTTCAAATCTGAGACACCCACGGTGCTTTACAATGAGGTATAAATTAGAAGCATAATGAGTAATTATAAGCAACAGCTTAGCTTTTAGGGGAACTGCCTGTTTACTTAGAAAAGACTTGGCTGGCAGTCCAAGTTTATTCCCTCTACATCCCTCTAACAATAGTGTAGAATATTTAGCTTACAAAGCTATACATAACTAACTAAAGGCAAACACCAAGGCCTTCAGTAAAAGTTCCTTATGGAATGGTATATTTAACTCTAGTAGTTTGCTCTAGTAGTTTACATGGTTAATATACTAATCAGCAGAGTAGGTGATACCAATTAAGATCCTGAAATAAATTAGACTAGGCAAGAAGAGTCATCAATGAGGACTGGAATTTTAATCAGTATTTAAAATATAAATCCTAGAAGTGACATTCAGTTTTTTACATGACTGATGCTAAATGATATTGATTGCAGCATGATTGATAACAAAGTACAGAAAAGGATAGAGGAAGTTCTGCGGACTTCTTTAAAAATGTAGTTGAGAGGCTTTGATGGAAGTCACATATGTTTGTGTGTGTGCACATGCACACTTAAACCAGGCATGGAGTGGTAGGGGGAAAAGTTGGTTATTTTCTTAATAACAAAAATTCAATTTTATCATTTTTACATACTTAAAGCTAGATTTTATAACCCAGAAACAACTTCTAAAACCATTTATTTATACATTCTACAAATATTTCAGTACTTGTTATAATCCAAGTAAATATAAATACAATAAATAAGATATATATAATCTGGCAATTACAAAATTTTATAGTTACAAAGGTCTCTGTTCAGATTAGGTATAGATACTGTGGGTGCTAACTGCATATCTATTTAGCACCTCATGAGAGGCAAGAAATACTTTATAAAGGATGTGATCCCTAAAATGAGACAAAAAGATCATTGGAATGGACAACATTAAAGAAAGAGTTTTTAAGGCTGAGGGAATATTTCTTTAAAAAGACACAAAGGTAAGAAAAAAGAATGATAGTTGAAAAACTGGTAATCACAGGAATCAATAGTTAAATTCATATTATTAATAAAAAATAAAATAACTATGATTTAGTAAAACCTTAATACATAGATAGTCTCTTACACACAATGCTTCTAATATTTACAGCTTTTCAACTATCATTACCCCAATTTTGGGCTTCCCACGTGTGCAATGGTAAAGAATCTGCTTGCCAGTGCAGGAGTTGCAGGTTCGATCCCTGGGTTGGGACAATCCCCTGGAGAAGGGAATGGCAACCCACTCCAGTATTCTTGCCTGAGAAATCCCATGGACAGAGGAACCTGGCAGGCTACAGTCCATGGGGTCACAAAGAGTTAGACATAACTGAGCACAGCACAGCATAGTCGTTTTACAGAAGAAATTTAAAAGTTAAAGAGAATAACTTGTCTTGTTAGGAAAAAAATTTTAAATGATTTGAGATGACCAAAAAAGATGACTGGGTGTTTTGTCGAGGGTGCCTTTTCAAGTTACCACCACCTTTCTGTGTCCCATATCTGAAGTATTTTTAAATTCCACAAATTACAGATAGTTGATAACAATGCAAATTACTATTTTCCATAGATACTCAAATGATTTGTCCAGTGGAGTTAAAACTGGTTTCCCTCCTCATGTGGAAAAAGGCAGTTTAGAATCAATCAAGCAAGATCATGTCAGGCAAGCTTGTTCTCTGGATTTTCCTTTGAGTTCTTTGTAACAACTTTTGGGGTTCCCTTATTAGCTAACGAGTTAAACAACAGCTTTGGCATGGGTTTATGTATATGTTTATGAATCATGACATAAACTTAAAAAAAAAATCCTTTAATAGATCCAAAGAAAAATAAGTCAGAATTTGAAGGTTTGTGTGGATTCTACATAGTTGCAAAGACAAAGTTCCTTCCATCACACACAACTCATTACTTCTCTCCTTTTAATCTTGAATGTTAAAGATTTTTGTAATACCTCTTGTAAAGGGTCTCACCAATTTATATTCCATGTGATAAAACATATTAAAAAGTACAGCTTGAGGCTACTTTCACTTTTACCAATTCTTCACATAATTATAATTCCTCAGCTTCTAATGGAATGAAAAAGGAAAATATGTATCTCCTCTCATTCCAAGGCTTTTCACAGCCAAACCACCACAAAAAACAAAGACTGAGCTTACAATTCATGGCATTTAATGCTCTATCAGGTATAATTCATGTCAAATTACACTGGACAAACTCTGAGATAATTAAAGTGTACTAATATGATGAATAAGAGAAAGGTGGTGACCTGGGGGAGAACTTATGAAACCAATGTCTCCTGCTCTTGTTGATTATTCTTTTTGTTATGATGGATTTCCTTTCTCGATCTCACCTTTTTGAAAAATTAGACTGTTCCTGTTGAACAAAACTATTCAATAATACCTGGTGACAAATATTCAAATCCACATAACAGAAGTTAGGTGGTAAATTTCACTGTCATATAAAATACTCTTAAAAACATAATGAGCCACTGTTATGGCATTCATTCAGTTCATAAGTAAATTGTAAAAGCTTTAAAAAGGAAGAAAAATCCAGCCACACACTTTAAAGATGTTATTTGTTTATCTGTTTAACAAAACTGACAGTACGAAGCTTCTTTTGCATGTTACAATGACATGTGTTAAAGGTATATTTCCTTCGAACCATTTACCCTTCGCCACTGGTGAAAGGCAACAAGATCTCTTTACAAAGTCTCGTCTTTTTCAATAAATTTTGCATGAAAACATGTTATCCTGGCACAAAGTTGCCTGCTGTCACATCCGAAGTGTGATAAATGTTTAATGAAAACAACACCACACAGCTTGGTGTCAGACAACAGCTATCACACAGCCCTCCTTTGATCCAAACAGACACTTAAAAGGAGTTCTAAGCACACTCTGCACCACAGAACTCTATAACCTATATGCAAATAGGGGTAAATTAGCATAAATGACTTCCTGCTGCATAAAGAAATAAGAGGTAAAGAAAAATATGACAGCCTCTAAGAGTATGTAACTGCTGTCAAACTCAAGTCCAGCATTCCCAAACCACTTAAAACATCTTCTGCCAAACACTAGGTAGGAAAAACCTCATCAACAGGAATTTAACACATGAAATTCTACAACTGAAGATAGGAATATTGCTAAGTTCAAAGCCATATCTTTAACACAGAGTATGACTACTACTTGATACTAAACTTCTAAAACTAATTCTAACACTTTTTAATTATCAATACCCACATTTTATAGAAGAATAAATTAAAGTTCACAGAAAATAAATTGTCTTGTAGGGGAAAAAATTGTGGAAGATTTAAAACGAGCATTAATTCTAATTTCTGCAATTTAACTTTCCCAGAATCTAAACCCTTTAGCATACTTTTTTTTTAAGATGTACTATTCATAAAGGCTGGGCTTCCCTTATGGCTCAGCTGGTAAAGAATCTGCCTCCAATGCAGGAGACCTGGGTTCAATCCCTGGGTTGGGAAGATCTCCTGGAGAAGGGAAAGGGTACCCAATCCAGTATTCTGGCCTGGAGAATTCCATGGACTGTACAGTCCATGGGGTCACAAAGAGTTGATGTCACTGAGTGACTTTCACTTTCATTCATAATGGCTACATGTTCAAAAGTAGCAATTCCCATGAACAAAAAGTATATGCTGCCTCTGTTGATATACTTTCTGTGTTTTTAGTATATAAAAATATACCTAAAATAATTTTAATACAAGCAATATAACTTCTAATTACATTGCACAGTCAACTCTTCAGTGGAAGATTTTACATATAGGCCATGGGCTATAACCAAAGCCTAATTTCACTGCTATCCCTGTGACTTCTAGATATATTTTCAAAGAGACTTAAAGAACACAGTTGATTTAGTGGGAGTCACATTTAAGAAATTATATTTAAATACATCCATCTCACATTACCCACCAAAAAGCACTGCTGCAGTGCATTCTGTATATCCAGAGGGAAAGTCTTACCTCTCTTAAAAGTAGAAAGCTTCAGAAAGTTATACAAAGGAAAAAGTTATCAACTCAAGTGTTTGGGAAAACTATTCCAGAAGTTCTTGATGGGCACATTTCTGAGAAGAGCATTTATCTACTGAAAAGCTAATGAGGGAATAGAAAAAGTGAAAAGCTTTCACAGTAGTGTCTCATAAAGGAAAATACATTAGGTTCCTGATGAATCCTAAAGTTATTCAAATTAAGAAAGCATTGTACTAGGCAATAAATGGTTTAAACCAAATTTTCTCAGCTAGTGATTTAAAATCATGATTGAAAATAAACTAAAATCAATGGCGATGGCACCCCACTCCAGTACCCTTGCCTGGAAAATCCCATGGATGGAGGAGCCTGGTAGGCTGCAGTCCATGGGGTCGCAAAGAGTCAGACACGACTGAGTGACTTCACTTTCACTTTTCACTTTGATACATTGGAGAAGGAAATGGCAACCCACTTCAGTGTTCTTGCCTGGAGAATTCCAGGGATGGGGGAGACTGGTGGGCTGCCATCTATGAGGTCGCACAGAGTCGGACACAACTGAAGCGACTTAGCTGCAGCAGTAGCAGCATTCAAAATCTACTCTTAAGGATGGCAGTATGATACAAAATCAATAGTGGTATGTCACTGGAAGTATTGACATTTATTAACAACTGATTTTCAAAGAAGTCTATAAAGATGTTTTATAGTGGTTGACTATACTTTTCCCTAGGAGAAGGCAATGGCAACCCACTCCAGTACTCTTGCCTGGAAAATCCCATGGGCGGAGGAGCCTGGTAGGCTGCAGTCCATGGGGTCGCTAAGAGTCGGACACGACTGAGTGACTTCACTTTTCACTTTCATGCATTGGAGAAGGAAATGGTAACCCACTCCAGTGTTCTTGCCTGGAGAATCCCAGGGACGGGGGAGCCTGGTGGGCTGCTGTCTCTGGGGTCGCACAGAGTCGGACATGACTGAAGCGACTTAGCAGCAGCATACTTTTCCCTGGTGGCTCAGACAGTAAAGAATCCACCTGCAATACATGAGACCTGGGTTCAATCCCTGGGATGGGAAGATCCCCTGGAGGAAGGCATAGCAACCCACTCCACTATTCTTGCCTGGAGAATCCCCATTGACAGAGGAGCCCAGCGGGCTGTAGTCAATGGGGTTGCAAAGAGTCAAACGCGATTGTACAACTAAGCACGTACTTTTTGGAGGTTGAATAAAGTGTTTCTAGAAAAGGCTCAAATGGGATATACAACTTAAGTCAGAAGACTTAAATGGGATATACAATGTTCACATCATCAAACCAAGTTATAACTATAATATGCCATGGAAAGTTTCATATTTCTAATTTTTGACTCTCAATAAAAGTTTGCTTAACAAAATGGTATTGTTAGGTGTTCAATTTCAATTTAATAACTCTATTATTACTAAAATTTATTTTCATATTGCAAAGACATGTCCTCATAAAAGAAATATAATCATCTAATGATATAATAAATATTTGTTCTAAAAAATTTTGGGGGGGGGAACTTATATAAACAAATAAAATCTGCATCAATATTTTAAAAATTAAATATTCCTAGAAATCAAGTTTTAAAAATATAAAACATTAAAAATTAAAGTCATGAAACTTTCTTGATAAAATCTAAGACAAGGCTTGGTTAGTGTCTTTCCTGTATTAATTTTTTAGTCACTGTTGTAAAGAAAGGCACCTTTTAATCCCTACAAACACCTGATATCCTCCTAGTTTATATTAGGTCTCCGTTCTTCAGCAAATTAATAAAATGAATAGATCAATTTATGATATTATAAGATAAATCCTAATAAAAACCATTAAAATTCCCCAGAAATTTCCAGAACTTGTACTCAACTAGCTATTTTTAAAAGGTTTTTCAGAATTTTCCTATTATTTTTTCCAATTTATAAAATACTCCTTTACCCATTATTGTACTTACTCTCCTTTGCTTTCTACTTCATAAATGTCCACTTTATGTCCTACCAATATTTGTAAATAACAAATATTGTTATGCATAAAGAAGCAGAATCACATGAGCTGTTATTTTCTCTTATATGAGGAAGCATGTAGGGTTATTTAGTACAAGCTAAAATCCTTGTTCCTGAGTTATACAATCACAATGAGCTGATACATAAGTCCTAATTCAATCATTTGTGAATCTTTTTTCCTTTCTCTCCACCTACACATGTTCCTTAAATCAAATTTCAAAGATCCAATGAAACCATCACAAAAATACATTTAATTAAGGCCTAAAAATTTTTGTGGTTTTATTAATATAATGAAAAATAACTTCAAATAAACAGATGAAATGCTGTATTTAGTATATTTAGTATTATCTATGGCTGCTTTCATGTTAAAAGAGCAGAGTTTAGTAGTTGCAACAGAGACATAAGGCCCAGGAAGCCTAAGTTATTTACTATCTAGCTCTGCAAAAAAGCTTCCTGCCTTTGGTTTAAGCTACATTTAGTTAGGTTTTGTTACTAGTAGCCAGAAGTATCCTAACCCGCACGAGTTAGTTTCCTTTTGAAACATTCATCTGATTTCACTGCAATAATTTATATATCTTCCTTTCTATATATGCTTATTTTGCCACCTGCATGAAATCTCTCAGTAGGATTGGGCAGCCATTATGTACCGATTACTTAACATACACATGACAAATAGAAGGCATTCAAATATTGTTGATAGAACAAGTGAACAAATGAATGAGTCAGTGTATCTGATCCATAACCAATAAATATTTATTAACAAATATGTACATTAGGTATTCTGAGTGAGACAAGAGACCATACAACAGCATGCTCTGCCCTAAATGGTTTAAAAATCAGGTTTACAGACTTCCCTGGTGGTCCAGCAGTTCAGACTCTGCATTTCTAATGCAGGGGGCATGAATTCAATCCCTACTCAGGGAACTAAGATCCCACACACAGCACACTGCAGCCAAAACACGAATAAAATAAAATAAAATTGTCTATTTAAAAGAGAAAGAAAAATCAGGTTTAGGAAATAAACATGAAAGCTGTAGAAAACAAATATGTAAGTTATTTCTGAAGCAAAACAGGGGGCATTGTCACATGTAAGTACTACCATACTAAATGTATATATCAATGATAGCCCCACTAAATCCTGATTTTAGATCATACCAAAGGGTATGAATTTGTGTGTACTTAGCACTAACTAGAAGGAAGGGCACACTGACATAATACCACCCTGTCCTATGGGCCACTAAAACCATGAAGGTGACTGAATCAGGCTATTCACTGCTTTCTGGCATCCATACTCAGGGCCCTTCAACTGACACCTCATGTTTTGACCCTGTTCATTACCTTTGTTGAGATTTAAGAAATAATGACAAATACGATATTATTATCTTATAAACCTGTCATCCAGGAATGAGTCCCTTGAACACAACAAGCTCTGAGTGATCAAAGAATCTAACCTGTACAGCTGGCCCTTCAAGATTACTGTCACCATATGAGACCCTTTCCTGAAACTACCCAACCTCCTTATTTATTTATGCTCTTGCTTCTCTTACCTTTAAAATGCCCCATATAATACTTTATGTAATATCAACTTTATTCTAAAAATGTAAAACTTGGTGAGGTAGAAAGCAAAGATTTAATGACCAGTAAAAATCATAGTCACATCACATAATCATAGTCACGTAATGTCTAAAGCATAAACCAAAATGAGGAGGGGAAAAAAGGAACAAGGGGCAAGGCATTTCCTTGACTGACATAATTTATTTGTCCTCTTAGTCCATATTTCCAGTCTTAGAAACTTACTCTACACACTCTCTTCTAATCTATCATTCTTCTGACTTTTACCCCTTATCAATATATTTCCCCCATACCCTCTCTGATCCTTATTTCTTTCCAGCTCTGGCTAAGTTAGCCTCCCTATCTTTAAAGCCAGATATCCAACCCTATCTCTTCTAATATTCAACAATCCTTAAAACTAGAAAAGATAGAACTCAGGATTTTATAGGGCAGTGACTGCTCAACGTGCATTAATGGCTGCAGGGTGATCAGGGAAAAGAAAGTCACATAATAATGTAACACGTTCCCAAAATCCACTACAAATGGATCATTTCAAAGAATACATAAAAGCCAATAATCTAGGCAGTTTTGTATAGGATCACTGTAAATCTGGATAAAAATAAGCATACAGACAACTGTGAAAAAGAAAGGGATGGGAAGAGTTCCATATCCTTCAATAAACTTAATTCTTTACAGAATCAAGATCTCAAGGAATCATATCGAAGATCTTGGTAAGCTCTTCAATTTAACACTGAAAAGTGACACACTAAAAGACAAAATACTTGTACTGAAGTATTAAAGTGAACATATATAGGGTGTTGAAAGAATGACAAAAGAGCACAAATTCTAAGATGCTCTACTTCACAGAATAAAAGACCCCAATGTCATTTTGGAAAAACAAGAAGCTATAATTTAAGCTAATAAAGATTTCGTTTCATTTTAACATCTTCTAATTAAACAAACAGTTTTGGGTGGACTTCAACATCCAAAAATTCAAACAAAACATTCAAACATCCAAACAAAATTAGAACAACTGTTTTAATGAAAACAATTCCAGAAAAAATAAACTCTGGGTCTCATATGCACATACACTCATATACCTAACACACACATACATCTTTATATTAATGAAGTCCTCATTCTACATTGAAAGAAGTCTTAGCCAATAGTAAATCATGTAGTTCCCTCCCTTATTGTTTTTATTTTTCCCTAAGAGTTTTACAATAAGCTAATATACATCTTCAATAGTAAGTAATCTTCAAATTTTAAGTATCATATTCGTGATGAGGAAAATGGAACTTCTCTAACAAATTATGTAAATTTTCCTTTACTGACATAATAAGTTTTGACAGTACAATTTATTTCTAAGATTTATTTTATAAATATTAAATGAAAACAGGAATAGAAAGGAAGTACAGTAAAAATTTGAGATAAGTATTTTAACTTATCTTTTCTTCTTTTTCCATTACATTCTCCTCTCTTTTCCATCTAAGAAAGACATCAGAAGATGAAAATACATTTGATTGCTGCTATGGAATCACTGAGTCATCATTGCTTTAGATTCACTTCAACTTACCCACGTTTGATGTTGTGTAATTCCTTGTCCTTGCCTTTATCCTTTTCCTTTTCTCTTTTCTCCTTATCTCTGCCTTTACGTCGTTCTCTATCCCGAGACCGACTACGTGTTCTTCTGTGACTTGACCTTTCACTGCTTCGACTATGGGAACGTGGCCGAGGTCTTGATCGGGACCTATGGTAAGTAGATTTCATTAAATACATTGAGAATATAATTTGTATTATGAAATAAAATTTTTTTAACTGTCTGAAAGAAAAGGATTTAGTTTTAATTAAGGATTCAGTTAACTGTGTGAAGTGAGCATCTAAAGATGATTCTTTATGAATAAGCATATGTGAGGGAAACATAGGGTGCCAACTTTACAAAAATATAAGGTTTAGTCAAAGTGTGTTTGTTCAGGTGTTCACAGGTCCCTGTTGGCATAATGGATACAAATTCGCCTGCCAACATAGGGGTATGTGTTTGACCCCTGGTCCAGGAAGACCCCACAAGCCTTAGAACAACTGAGACTGTGCACTACAACTACTGAGCCCGCACTTTAGAGTCCATGAGCCACAGCTACTGAGCCTGCCCACCTAAAGCCCATGCTCTGCAACAAAAGAAGCCACTGCAATGACAAGTCTGTGTACCACAGCTAGACAGCAACCTCAGCTCTCTGCAACTAAAGAAGAGCCCACACACAACAATGAAGACCCAGTGCAGCCAGTAAATAAATAAATAAATAGAAAAAAACAAAAGTGCGCCAGCCTTGTAGTACTACAACCAGCTTTTTAAAAAGTGTTTGTTTAGTCAAAAAAGCCTTAAAGTTCAAATCAAGTCTTCAATGCTGAAATCTCTTCAACATAAAATAACAAATCTAAATGGATCTATTCTAATCCCCAAGAATTAGGATCTTCCCCATCCCTACGAACTCTGCTTCTATTAATATATTGATTCAACATAATTTCCTGTATTAGTTACACTAAAACTATTCTTCTATATAATCCAGCTTTTCTTTCATTAAATGGAGGACAATATTAGGTCGGATATATTATATGCCTTTAAAAAGTAAATATTTTTAAATCTGCCCTATAGTACTGACAAAAAAGTCTCTAACAGATTGATGATCCTACAGACATTATAAAAAACTGTCTGAAGTCACTGAACAGTGACTGAAAGAAGGCAATGACCTATAAAAGGGAAAAAATCTTACTATTTAAACATGTTGCTGATTTATTTAACATATTTCAAACAATTAGGTTATGGACCAAAAATAATGAGCAATGACAATACTTGGAAAAAAGAAACAACAATAAAAAAGATTGTTATTTTATGAGTTCCTTTTCTGAGGACAAGCCTTAGTCTGTGCCATGCAGAACAGCTAAAACTCCAACAGAGAACTTTAAAATTTATGGTCTAAAAAACTAGAACAAAGACCCAGGAAAATCATCACCAATTGAAAATTAAAGGGGAATCTTGGAAAAAGAGTCAGGAGAGCTAAAAATTGTAGCTGTAAATGCTATTCAGACCTCTGGCTGAACCTTAACTTAGATCATGCAGGAGGGGCAGACTCCAAACAGCTAAGGAAGAAAGAACTGAACTAAATTTTTAACTGCCCATAGAGAGACTAAATCATCTAATACACATTAATGAATTCATTTAATTTTCTGCTTTAAAAAAAGGTAAACAAAAAAGGTTATATTCTTCAGAGGAATATAATAGAGTCCATAATATTCAAAACATGACATTCATCGTGTCCATGATAAAATTCAAAATTACTAGATATACAATGAACATGAGAAATATAACAAAAGATGAGATGAGATGAGTCAGATATTGAATTAGCAGGCAAGGATTTTAAAGTAGTAGGTATAACTATGTTTGTCCTGAATATAAAGCTAAGAAATTTTAGAAGAAAAATAAGAAAGTAAAAAAATTCTGTAACTGAAACAATACAATATATGAAATTAACATTATACTAAAAGAGACCAGAAACAGGCTGATAGCAACAAAGGGAGAAAAAAGCTCTGTGTATTTGAAAATAAATAAATTGAAATTATCCAATCTGAAGAACCAAGAGGAAAAAAGATTGTTAAATGAAAAGAAAAACAGATCTTCTGTAATCTCTGTGACAATATTCAAATGTATAACGTGTTTATTTAAACTCAGAAGTAGAGAAGTAGAGAAAATAATGAGATAGAAATCAATGTTTTTTTAAAGTGGTGGCTAAAATTTCCCCAGATTCAGTGAATAAAAAATTTACAGGGACTTCCCTGGTGGTTCAGTGGTTGAGAATCCACCCCTGTAATGCAGAGGATGTGGGTTCAATCCCTGATTAGAGAACTGAGATCCCACATGCCTTGGAGCAACTGAGTCCTTTAACCACAACTAAAGAGCCCATGTGCCACAATGAAAGATTCTGTGTGATGCAACGAAGATCCTACCTGCCACAACTAAGATGCAGCCAAATAAATAAAATATTTTTTTAACTTACAGTCAAGAAGTTTAATGAACTCCAGAATAAATGTGAAGACCATGACTAGTAATACCATAGTAAAGCTCATGAAAACTAAAGATAAAGCAAAATCTTGAAAATAGAGAAAAACTGACACATTACATACAAGAGAACAATACATGAATTATCACTGGCTTCTCACAGAAACAATTAAGATCAGAAGACGTGGAACAAAATTCTTAACGTGGTGAAGGGGGTGGGGGAAACCAAACTGGAATTTTATACCCAGCAAAAATATCCCTCAAAAAATAAAAGTAAATCAAAGGCATTTTTGAGATAAAGGAAAAGTAAATCATAATCATCAACAGTTAATAATGTACATTACAGTCTGTATTCAAGAGATTTCTTCAGGCTAAACAGAATTATAAACGGTGGAAACTTGGGCCTTTAGAAAGGAAATAAAGGCCACTAGAAATGGTAAATCTAAGGGTAAATTAAAAAAGTACTTCCCTTAATTTAGTTAAAATACATATGTACTTAAAGTAAAACAGTGTTTTACTATAGGGTTTATAATTAAAGTAGATATAATGCATGTAATCTCTAAAGAATAAATAATGGGGCAGGTAAATGAACATATACAGTTAGAAAGTTTTTACATTTCACATGAACAGTGAAATATTAACTCTAAGTACACTGAAATGGTAAGGGTATATATGTAATCCTTACATTGACCATTTATAGGAGAAAAAAAAAGGAGGAGGAAGAGGAACAAAATACAAAGAAGTAAAGCTAAAAACCCAAACGATGAACCAAAAGAGATTTCTTTAAAAATATTCATTAACCCAAAAGGAGGCTGAAAAGGCTCCCATGTCTTTCCATAAGACTTTCAAGATTAAGCAATTCCTGACCAAAAAACAAAAGCAGAGTTGTTCCATTCTCCAATAGATTCGGATGAAAACAAGTAATAAATCAAGTATAACTCCAAGATGAGACACTGGAGAAGAATCAAGCTGGGTCTATATGAAATCACACAAGAGATGGCACAAAGTCGCTTACATCCTACCATATCACTCTGAAAGTGTCACTACCAACTGGACAGTCGGATGAGTCTTATTGGGAAAATGATTTTTCTCTGTTTCTATAGTTTTGCACTAGCAGGTTGGTTTGGTAAAAAATACCTTTTGCTTGAGAAGGGAAAAAAAGCCAGAGTTTGCCCAAATAAATTAAAAAGCAACACAAAACTATAAACTATCAACAAGATAATGTACTTTTTTCCATTAAAAAAATTTTTTTTATTTTATATTCAGTTCAGTTCAGTCACTCAGTCGTGTCCGACCCTTTGCTACCCCATGAATCGCAGCACGCCAGGCCTCCCTGTCCATCACCAACTCCCAGAGTTCACTCAGACTCACGTCCATCGAGTCGGTGATGCCATCCAGCCATCTCATCCTCTGTCGTCCCCTTCTCCTCCTGCCCCCAATCCCTCCCAGCATCAGTCTTTTCCAGTGAGTCAACTCTTCGCATGAGGTGGCCAAAGGACTGGAGTTTCAGCTTTAGCATCATTCCTTCCAAAGAAATCCCAGGGCTGATCTCCTTCAGAATGGACTGGTTGGATCTCCTTGCAGTCCAAGGGACTCTCAAGAGTCTTCTCCAACACCACAGTTCAAAAGCATCAATTCTTCAGCACTCAGCCTTCTTCACAGTCCAACTCTCACATTAGAGAATAGTTAATTAACAATGTTGTGTTAGTTTCAGGTGTACAGCAAAGTGATTCAGTTATACATATACATGTATTTTTTTTTTCAAATGTTTTTCCCATTTAGGTTATCACAGAGTATTGTGTAGAGTTCCCTGTGCTATACAATAAGTCCTTGATGATTAAGATATGCACTAAATATAGATAAATCATGTAAACACAGAACAGCTGGAATGAATACATTAATATCAAATAAACTAAACTATCACCCTAGACACTAAGAAACTAACTTATCACCCCAATTAAAAAATGGATACTTCATGATGATCAAATGGTCGATTCATAAGTATAAATCATACAAAATATGTTTATCTGACCACAGCAGAATTAAGTCAGAATTCAGTAACAATGTCTAGGGAAAAAATAAAAAGTGTAGAAATGAAATAATACACTTCTAAATAAATCATGGGTCAAGTAAGAAATCACAAAAAAAAAAGAAAATATTTTGAACTGAAAGACAATAAAAATATAGCATTTTAGAATCTGTGCGATGAAACTAAACCAAGGTTTAGAGGGAAATTTATAGCTTTAAATGTTTACATTAGAAAAGAAAAGTCTAAAATCAATTACTTAAGGTTCCATCTTAAGAAGCTAGACTAAGAAGAGAAAAGTAAACTCAAAGTAGGGAGAAAAAGGAAACATTAAAAAGCAAAAATCAATGGAACAGAAAGCAATAAAGAAAATTAACAAAACCAAACTCTGGTTTCCCAAGAATATCAACAGATTTGGTAAATCCCTAGCTACACTAATCAAACAAATAAGAAACGAGAAAACACAAATCATCAAAGAGATTTTTAAAAAAGACTGTTGATAAAGAGATCACATGAACTAGTCTGGGGTACTCAGGACATATATAGGGCTTGAAGAAAACTATATGAGTTTCACTGGTAGTAAGTTCTGTTCTTTTTCATCCCTAACTGGTTCATTCAGTGAGTAAAGAGCAATACTGCATCATGAGATCACACACTTTTTTTAAAAAGTGATTTTGAGAAGCGACAATATTTATTGCCAGCAATAAAGAATCCGTCTGTCAATGCAAGAGATGCAGGTTCAATCCCTGGGTTGGGAAGATCTTCTAAAGAAGGAAATGGCACTCCTCTCCAGTATTCCAGCCTGGGAAATCTCACGCACAGAGGAGCCTGGAGGGCTACAGTCTGTGGGGTCACAAAAGAGTCAGACACAACTTAGCAACTAAACAAACAACAAAACAAAACAATATTTATTGCTAGGAATGTCAATATGGGTTTATTATCCTAATTTACAAAAGGTAAATTTGCAGGATTTTCTCTTTGACTACTTTCTCTCTTAATTTTGACACACTCCTCTTCCACATAAAATTTTAATTTAGCAACAATTTAACTCTAATACTTTGGCCACCTGATGTGAAGAACTGACTCATTTGAAAAGACCCTGATGCTGGGAAAGATTGAAGCCAGGAGGAGAAGGGGTCGACAGAGGATGAGATGGTTGGATGGCATCACCGACCCGATGGACATGAGTTTGAGTAAGCTCCCGGAGTTCGTGATGGACGGGGAGGCCTGGTGTGCTGCAGTCCATGGGGTTGCAAAGAGTCAGGCACGACTGAGCGACTGAACTGAACTGAACTGCCCTACAGACACTTATGTATTCATTTCTAGTTAAATATTTTATTATATGTGGATATATAAAATTTTTAACAGATAATTCTAAAATCTTTGAATAATATTCAGTCAGACTTTAAAGTTTTTGGATGAAAAGAAAGCAATAATAATAAAAAAGGGGGAGACCTTTTTTGTGATAACCATGGCCATTACATACACAGTATACACGTGCACACACACACACACACACACACAGAGTATATTATCTTAATTTGGTTTTACATTATAATTCTGGCAATTAGTTTTCACTGAACTAGTGAAAATATAGAATAGCAAAAGAGAAATGAGTCAAACATTAGCTTAAACTATTAACAACAAATCCCTAAGAGCTTTTCTTTTTTTTAAATAAAACTTTTAAGTTCATTTCTAAATGAGAGTCCCCTTGGACTGCAAGGAAAGTCCAATCCCCTTGGACTTTGAAGAGATCAAACAGCCAATCCTAAAGGAAATCAACCCTAAATATTCATTGGAAGGACTGATGCTGAAGCTGAAGCTCCAATTCTTTGGCCACCTGATGCAAAGAGCCAACTCACTGGAAAGACCCTGATGCTGGGAAAGATAAAAGGCAGGTGGAGAAGGGGATGACAGAGGATGAGATGGTTGGATGGCATCACCAACTCAATGGACATGAGCAAGGTCCAGGAGATGGTGAAGGACAGGGAAGTCTGGCATGCTGCAGTCGATGGAGTTGCAAAGAGTCGGACATGACTGAGCAACTAAACAGCAAGAACAACTAAGAAAAATACACTATTGGACAAAATGTAGACTCATTTGTGGACCACAGATAAGGTAGATAGTGGCAAAATCATGTATTTATGGTATCTTAAAAACTAAATGCATATGCTCTTAATATATCCAAAGCCAAAGAAGTATTAAATCTAAACAAAATAAATTCTCATATAACCCTGTCGTCAAACAAGTTACTTTCTTTCTGGACATCTGTTTCCTCACCTATAAAATGTTGATAATATCTACCATTCAGGATTATTATAAGGATTAAATAGTAGTACCTGCTGAATTATGAGATAGCAGACAGGTGATTTGGGAGCAGGCAGGCACTGAGAAAAAAGTAACTGTGGGATGTGCTAATCCAGATGAATGAGTAAAATCTGAGTCAGAACATATGAAATGTTTCCCTCAAACCACAGCTAATCCAGTACAGAGAAGTATTATGCTTCTGACAGACTTTTAAAATGTTAAGTCTGACTAAGGATTACAGTTTCAATATATTTCTTTTATATAGGAAGGTAAATAATAATCATCTTGATTAAAGATTATTTGTCTTCTCCACAGGAAACCTTAGCAACCAAATACACGATATTCGCCAGTTTTCTATAACAGGAAAATCGTATCACCCATCATTTAAGCCTTTGGAAAATAAAGAGAGATACTTTTTAGAGTCCAGGAAGGCATTATAACATAAGGACAAAAGACCTAAACTAGCCCTGTCCCAGAGAAACCAGAAAGTAGGATAATTCAATCACCATCAAAGCAAAAATAAACACCACAACTAGAAACCTTCTATCAATTACTATCTGCCTCACTCTTCCCACTGCAACTACTTTGCTAATCTCTACTCCTTCCAACCTACCCAATAGCTGAAATAAACTCAATTATCTCCAAATTCATCTTATAATTTTCCCTAACACAAAGACTCGACTGTAGAAAACATATGCCTACCATTTTACAAAAATATCTTGTTCGTTATGTCTTCATACAAGCAACATATGCCATTCTGAAATATTTTTTTTATGAATGTTGCTGATATGGCTCAATGACCTATGATAGCAATAGCACATACATAGTTTAAGTCACTCATAAGGTCAAATTAAAACAGTAAGTTTTAAAACATCATAGTATACAAATATAAGCTACTAGCTCCCCCCCAAATGTTTTAATATTCATTATTTTAATTATCATATTGTAGGCCTCTTAACTTTGCTTATAGACTACAAGAAGCAAAACACAACTCTGGAGAGAATAAACAGAAAAAAGATAGCAAATCCAAAACACAGTTTTTACAACAATATTATTAAAGGCTGTTAAAAAAGGACTACAAAATCAAATATATATTTTAGATGAATTAAGCTGCTGACTTCTTTGCAGTCATAAGAATTACACAATTTTGAGTAAAATACACATCCTAGACTATTAACAACCCTGTTTACTTTATTAAGTAAATTTAATTACATATTTGAAGGATCTCCATCAAGAATAAAAACTAAAGAGTTTTCCTACTTGACCACAGAAACAAAAAGTCAAAGAAACTATACTACAATTTCCAATGTTATTTTCCCCTCATTCCTTAAATAAATACCTTTCTGATAAATCACTCTAGAAGTCTCTAGAGTACCAAAGCCAATATGGAGATATATTATAACCAAAGAAATATTTGATAAAAAATGTGGCACTCTAGAACACACAATATATAAGTAATAAATGGACAGTAAGATGTCTATTATACCAGATAAATGCTTTCAATATCTACACAATAGGAAGAATCACCATAACATCCCTACATAAAATGAATTACTGCCCTCAAAAACCAATTTGTCAAGTTTCTTAATTGGCTAATAAATTCTAAACACATGTAATCAAAATAAATATCCTAATATTTTATCTTTCAAAAAAATAACGACAATACTTCAAATAGTCTCAAGTAGAATACTATAAAATAGACTATATTTACCATAAATTAAAACAACTATAATTAAAATTATATTTATAATTTTATATTGATTAAACTAACATGGATTCCATGTCAAGATGACATTTTGAACTCAGATATCTACTTTCATCTCCAAAACAACCAAAATCATACCAAACAGGAATTAAAAAAAAAAAAAAGACATACGCTCAGGGAAAGAGATGCACTTTTGAAAAGGGAAGTGTCCACTTGTGGCTTGGTGGTAAAGAGAAGCAGAAAACAAGGTGCTGAAGCTCAGGGCTCTATAAAAACAAGAGGACATCAAGGATCTGAAAACAGACCTAGCTTTCCCCATAAAGTTTCCCATTTATTAAAGAAATTCCACCTCACTGCATTAATGATAGCATACTGCCATTCAAGAAATCTTATAAGTCACACAAAACCTTCAGCCCATCAATTAAATTGTCTGTTACTGCCAATCCAGGAAAATTTTGTACATTATCATAAACAACAAAAAAGAATCTAGAGAAATCCCTGGAGGTCCAATGGTTAAGACTCTGAGCTCTCACTGGCAAGGGCTTCAGTTCAATCCCTGAATCTAACATCCATACAAAGCAACTAGAAGAAAACAAGCAAAGTTAGACCCAAAGTTTTTAACTGATAACAAACATACACCACAAAAAAACAGAGCAGAAGAGACTATAAAATTCAAATATGAATTTTGGTTGTTGTTCAGTTGCTAAGTTATGTCTGACAACTCTTTGTGACCCCATGGACTACAGCACACCAGGTTCCTCTGTCCTCCACTATCTCCCAGAGTTTGCTCAAATTCATGTACATTGAGTCAGTGACGCTAACTAATCATCTTACCCTTCTTCTTTAGACTTCAATATTTTCCAGTATCAGGGTCTTTTTCAATGCGTCAGCTATTTGCATCTGGTGGTCAAAGTATTGGTGCTTCAGCATCAGTCCTTCCAATGAATATTCAGGGTTGATCTCCTCTAGGATTAACTACGGAGAAGGCAATGGCACCCACTCCAGTACTCTTGCCTGGAAAATTCCATGGACGGAGGAGCCTGGTAGGCTACAGTCCATGGGGTCGCTAGGAGTCGGACACGACTGAGGGACTTCACTTTGACTTTTCACTTTCATGCATTGGAGAAGGAAATGGCAACCCACTCCAGTGTTCTTGCCTGGAGAATCCCAGGGACGGGGGAGCCTGGTGGGCTGCCCTCTCTCGGGTCGCACAGAGTCGGACATGACTGAAGCGACTTAGCAGCAGCAGCAGCAGGATTAACTAGTTTGATTTCCTTTCAGTCTAAAGGACTCTCAAGAGTTGTCTCTAGCACCACAATTTGAAAGCATCAATTCCTCAGCACATAGCCTTCTTTATGGTCCAAACCTCACATCCATACATGACTACTGGAAAAAACAGAGCTTTGACTATACGGACATTTATCACAAGTGATGATTTTGCTTTTTAGTATGCTGTCCAGGTTTGCCACAGCTTTCCTTTCAAAGAACAAGCATCCTTCAATTTTGTCACTGCAATCACCATCTGCAGTGATTTAGGAAGACTGGTGATATCCACGTGTAGAGTCATCTCTTATGCTGTTGGAAAAAGGTGTTTGCTATGACCAGTGTGTCTCTTGGCAAAACTCTGTTACCTTTTCCCTGCTTCGTTTTGTATTCAAGGCCAAACTTGCCTATTATTCTTGGTATCTCTTGACTTTCTACTTTTGCATTCTAATCCCCTATGATGAAAAGGACTTTTTTTTTTTTTTTTTTGGTGTTAGTTCTAGGTCTTATAGGTCTTCATAGAACCAGTCAACTTCAGTTTCTTTGGTATTACTGGTTGGGGCATAGACTTAGATTACTTGTAACATTGAATGGTTTGCCTTGGAAATGAACCAAGATCATTCTGTCACTTTCGAGGCTGCACCAAAGTACTGCATTTCAGACTCTTTTCTGACTATGAGGGCTACTTCATTTCTTCTAAGGGATCCTTGCCCACAGTAGTAGATATAATGGTCATCTGAATTAAATTCGCCCATTCCCATCCATTCTAGTTCACTGATTCCTACGATGTCAACGTTTAAGCTTGCCATCTCCTGCTTGACCATGTCCAATTTACCTTGATTCATGGGCCTAACATTATTCCAAGTTCCTATGCAATACTGTTCTTTACAGCACTGGACTTACTTTCACCACCAGACACATCCACAACTGAGTGTCATTTCTGCTTTGACCCAACTGTTTCTTCTTTCTGGAGCTATTAGTAATTGCCCTCTGTTCTTCTCTAGTAATGTATATTGGACACCTTGCAATCTTCAGGAGCTCATCTTCCAGTATATTTGTTGACTTTTCATACTGTTCATGGGGTTATCACAGCAAGAATACTAGACTGGGTTACCATTTCCTCCTCCAGTGGACCACATTTTGCCAAAACTCTTCACTGTGACTTGTCGGTCTTGGGAGGCCCTACATGGCATGGCTCATAGCTTATGATGGGCCATAAAGCTAATCTCAACACATTTCGAAGTTGAAAGGTCTTCAGGCTTTGGTCTCTAACAATAGTGAAGAAAAAAGAAAGAAACAAAAGACAACTAGAAAAGCCTCTAAATGTTTGGAAATAAAGTAACATATTTCTATATAACACACAAGAAAGGTGAAGTCACAGTTTTATTTGAACTAAATGAAAACTAAAATATGGCACATCTAAAATGTGTAGGCTATAGTTGAAGTATAAAAAAGAGGATTTGTAGCATTGAATATGTGTATTAGAAGAGAATAAAGCTAAAATAAATGATCTAAGCTTCCATCTCAAAGAATTAAAAAAAGAATGGAAAACTATATTCAAAGACGGAAAAATGAACCAGGGGATAAGAGGAAGGAGGAATAAATTGGGAGACGGATGATATATAGACACTATTATGTATAAAACAGGCAACTAGTAAGGACTTAGTGTAGCACAGGGAACTCTACTCAATACCCTATAATGATTTATGTGAGAAAAGAATCTAAAAGAGAGTGTGTACTTAGCCACTCAGTAGTGTCCAACTCTTTGTGATCCTATTGACTATAATCGATGGGATTCTCCAGGCAAGAATACTGGAGTGGGTAGCCATTCCCTTCTCCAGGGAATCTTCCCAACATAGGAATCAAACATATATATATATATATTTAAAAAAAAAATATATATATATATATAACAGATTCACTTTGTTGTACACCTGAAACTAGCACAACACTGTAAATCAACCATACTCCAATAAAAAAATTTTTTTAAAAGATAGTAAAAGGAAAGAAACTTGAAAAGCAAAAAATGAATTAACCAGAATATCAAGAAGGACAAAGTTGATTTTCGGAGAAGATTAATAAAGCTGATAAATCCTTGCTGGAAATGACAAAGAAAAATAAATCGCAAATAAAATAATCATTTCTGTAGTTAAATGGCCTTTTGCTCCTAAGCTATTAAAAGCTATGGAAATAGCCCTCCCACTATAAACAAGTAGAAAAGCAGACAAAATGTGTATAACAACTATGTCAGACATTGGACAAATGGCAGCATACAAGTGTGACTCCCTAAGAAAAGGCAAACAAAAAAATGGGAACCCTGGGATTGCCCTGGCTTACTGCCATGAGGAAGTTTCCAACCAACAGAGCATGGAGAGAAAGATTTATAGACTTGCTGAGCTAGGGAGACAGAGACAAACCTTCAAAGAGGCTAAAGTACTGAGTTTTCTAAGGCATTATACCAAAGAGAAGAAGTTGGACAGAAAAGGGATTCTCTAGAAATCTGCATAGGCTCTTTAGTTCTTTGACAAGTTCCAGTCTACAAATATGTGAGATTAAATGCCAAAAGACCATGAAAAAATACACTGGACAGCAATACAAATTCAGAATATCATATGGGAGAGAAATAGTGTTCTACCAGTCAGAGTTGAGACACTTTGTACATAAGGTATTGTATGGAGTCAAGTATTAATTTTGGAGCTAAATTAGCCATAGAATAAAGGTACTCTGGATCCATCCTAACAGAGCTGAAAAGCAAGACTTGATATTGTCAAAATACTACCTGGTGAAGTTAGATCATTGCTACATGAGGCTTACTATATTATTGTCTGTTTTAATGTATGCTTAAAATTTTCCACTCAAAGGCTAAAATTATTATTTGAAACATCATGCCTTCTTTATGGTACAACTCTCATATCCATACATGACCACTGGAAAAACCATAGCCTTGACTACATGGACCTTTGTTGGCAAAGTAATGTCTCTGCTTTTGAATATGCTAAGTTGGTCATAACTTTTCTTCCAAGGAGCAAGCAAGCGTCTTAATTTCATGGCTGCAGTCACCATCGGCAGTGACTTTGGAGCCCCCCAAAATAGTCTGTCACTGTTTCCTCATCTATTTGCCATGAAGTGATGGGACCAGAAGCCATGATCTTAGTTTTCTGAATGTTGAGTTTTAAGCCAAGTTTTTCACTCTCCCCTTTCACTTTCATCAAGAGGCTCTTCAGTTCCTCTTCCCTTTCTGCCATAAGGGTGGTGTCATCTGCATATCTGAGGTTATTGATTCCCAGCAACCTTGATTCCAGTTTGCCTTTTATCCAGCCCGACATTTTGCATGAGGTACTCTGCACATAAGTTAAATAAGCAGGGTGACAATATACAGCCTTGACATACTCCTTTCCCAATTTGGAGCCAGTCTGTTGTTCCATGTCCGGTTCTAACTGTCACTTCATGACCTGCATACATGCTTCTCAGGAGACAGGTAAGGTGGTCTGGTATTCTCATATCTTTAAGGATTTTCCAGTTTGTTGTGATCCACACAGTCAAAGGCCTTAGTACTGTCAGTGAAACAGAAGTAGATGATTTCCTGGAATTCTCTTGGCTTTTCCTATGATCCAACAGATATTGGCAATTTGATCTCTGGTTCCTCTGCCTTTTCTAAATCCAGCTTGAACATCTAGAAGTTCTTGGTTCATGTACTGTTGAAGGCTAGCTTGGATAATTCTGCTAGCATGTGAAATGAGTGCAATTGTGCAGTAGTTTGAATATTCTTTGGTCCTGCCTTTCTTTGGAATTGGAATGAAAACTGACCTTTTCCAGGTATACCAAAAGACTATTTTAAATATACCCAATGACAAAATGCTATTTTGTTAGAAAATACACACATTCTGAATTTTAACTAAGATAATTAAGTGCACTAATATTCTTCAGCTTTGGTCACTAACTGAGTCTACATCTACCTCACAGATATTTATCTGGATCAGTACTGTTGCCAAATCAAAGTTAACTGTCCTCACTAAGTACAGAGGATAAAGCCTCTAGCTGTTGTAGACCAAGTATCTGTAAACAGGGATTATTTGTGCATCCCTGTAATTCCCTATTCATAGTGCCCTCACTATTATAACTATATATAACATATTGCCCTAGTAGAAAATTCTGAAACACATGGGAATACCAGACCACCTGACCTGCCTCTTGAGAAACCTGTATGCAGGTCAGGAATAAACAGTTAGAACTGGACATGGAACAAAAGACTGATTCCAAATAGGAAAAGGAGTACGTCAAGGCTGTATATTGTCACCCTGCTTATTTAACTTATATGCAGAGTACATCATGAGAAACGCTGGGCTGGAGGAAGCACAAGCTGGAATCAAGATTTCTGGGAGAAATATCAATAACCTCAGATATGCAGATGACACCACCCTTATGGCAGAAAATGAAGAAGAACTAAAGAGTCTCTTGATGAAAGTGAAAGAGGAGAGTGAAAAAGTTGGCTTAAAGCTCAACATTCAGAAAACTAAGACATGGCATCTGGTCCCATCACTTCATGGCAAATAGATGGGGAAACAGTGGAAACAATGACAGACCTTATTTTGAGGGCTCCAAAATCACTGCAGATGGTGACTGCAGCCATGAAATTAAAAGACTCTTACTCCTTGGAAGGAAAGCTATGATCAAACTACACAGCATATTAAAAAGAAGAGACATTACTTTGCCAACAAAGGTCTGTCTAGTCAAAGCTATGGTTTTTCCAGTAGTCATGTATGGATGTGAGATTTGGATTATAAACAAAAATGAGCACTGAAGAATTGATGCTTTTGAACTATGGTGTTGGAGAAGACTCTTGAGAGTCCCTTGGACTGCAAGGAGATCCAACCAGTCCATCCTAAAGGAGATCAGTCCTGGGTGTTCATTGGTAGGTCTGATGTTGAAGCTGAAACTCCAACACTTTGGCCACCTGATGCAAAGAGCTGCCTCATTTGAAAAGACCCTGATGCTGGGAAATATTGAGGGCAGGAGGAGAAGGGGATGAGATGGTTGGGATGACATCACTGACTCAGTGGACATGGGTTTGGGTGGACTCTGGGAGTTGGTGATGGACAGGGAGGCCTGGCATGCTGCAGTTCATGGGGTTCCAAAGAGTTGGACACGACTGAGCGACTGAACTGAACTGAAGTGCCCTAACTGAAGAAGAATCTATCTTATTAAAGTTTCAGATACATTTCAGTTCAGTTCAGTTCAGTCCAATACTTTGGAGTTTCAGCTTTCAGCATCAGTCCTTCCAAAGAACACCCAGGACTGTCCTCCTTCAGAATGGACTGGTTGGATTTCCTTGCAGCCCAAGGGACTCTCAAGAGTCTTCTCCAACACCACACTTCAAAAGCATCAATTCTTTGGCACTCAGCTTTCTTACAGTCCAGCTCTCACATCCATACATGACCACTGGAAAAACCATAGCCTTGACTAGACGGACCTTTGTTGGCAAAGTAATGTCTCTGCTTTTGAATATGCTATCTAGTTGGTCATAACTTCCCTTCCAAGGAGTAAGCATCTTTTAGATACATTTACTTGGACCTAAAACTTACACTTACTTCCACTTTTTTCCCCTTCTATTTGCCATGAAGTGATGTGGGAACCCACTTCAGTATTCTTGCCTGGAGAATCCCATGGACAGAGGAGCTTTGTGGGCTACAGTCCATAGTGTTGCAAAGAGTCAGACAAAACTGAAGTGACTAAGCACAGCACAGCATGGCACAGATGGGACCAAATGCCAGGATCTTAATTTTTTTAATGTTGTTTCAACCCTGAATATTCATTGGGAATGATTGATACTGACGCTGAGGCTCCAATACTTTGGCCACCTGATATGAAGAGCCGACTCACTGGAAAAGACCCTGATGCTGGGAAAGACTGAATGCTCTAAAATATGAATAATACGCTTGTTTAGTATATCTCTTATATAGCAGTATTATAGGGAATGACATTTGCCCCTATTGTTAGTAATAATCTTCTAAATGCTAAGAAGTATGCCAATTGTATTTATCTATTTTATCTCTTAATTTTCCAGAGTATTTAAACATAGAGTTGTTACTTTCATCTCCTTTTGGCATTTGGGGGAACTTTTTTTTGGTGGGGGAACAGACAACTTGGGGTTTGGTTTGGTTTGAGTTTTGCTTTGAGAATACTGAACTCTGAAAAGTTCAGAGGTCACAGCAAATGTGCGATAGAGCTGAAATTTGAACACAGGTCTGTCCACATCCTTTCAACTACAGCCCACTGTCAGTAAGATCTGATTGCAGTATCATTTTCAAATAAAATCTATAAAGAAGGAAACACATATCTACAGATTCATTTCTAAAATATTATTTAAATATTTAACCCCACTTTATTATAGGTAGATCCATTCAACTAAATGTCTTAGAATTAGTCATGTCAATCTTCAAAAATTCCCAATCATCATGTCTAGCCTCCCATTTTTAAGAGATATTAAAAGGTAGAATTGGGAAGGAAAAAAAGCAAAAGAAAAATGCAGAATCTAGTGCCTCCCCTCTAAAAAAGCATATAACCCACCCACTATGCCAAAGGTTAAGTCATTTAGTCAAGTTCAAAGATCTTCAAAGACTTCTTAGATCCAGATAAGCCCATATGTTACCAAAATTCTGCAAAAAAGCTATTACTTTCCAATCTGCTTCTCATGTTTAAGATACAGAACACACAGATGCTTGGCATCACTCATCAGTCTTCCTAAATTTTCACACCAGATAATCAAGGTCCACCAATAACTTTCCTATCTGAAAGTCCTAGAAATGTCTTTATTCCATCAGTGTTTGGTTCACTTCTTAAATCTGAAAGTAACCATAAAAGACCATTCAGTTACTGTACAATAAGTGTTAATTTGCTAATTTCTTCACAGGTAATCAATTAAAATGTAAAATATTGGATAAAATTAGTTGCACTAAACTTAACAGCTGCTCCATAAGCATAATTAGTTTCACAAGGGCCATATGTATTCTGAACAGAGACAGAGTTGAAACAAATAGACAGATTTTAAGTAAGTTTGAGAAAATCTGCATTTAATTAGCAGGTGGGTACTACAACTGCATAACGTTTTTATACATTTATATTTATGAAGTGACAGAAGATCTAAAGGCTTTTTAAAATGGCGTTTATTGTTTGAATGGGAACTGTTTTGCTGCATGCTAAAGTGATTTAAATCCTTATAGCTCTGCTTTGAAAAAAATCATAAATGGTGAAAGAAAACATGTGGAAAACTGTAAAACTAGAAAGAATTTGCGACAAAAAACAGATACACATACCATAACTAAAAGGAAACTACACTTAATTAAATGTACACTACATCTGGAATATCAGCCTAATAAAACGTGAAACTATTAATTTTCATTGTTCTAAAGGAAATGAGGTCAGTGTCATTTAATAATTCCTCCAATTACATTGGACTAACTCATTGGACTGTATGTTCTGGACACCATCTAATCTTAAAATGCTATATACTTTACAATATCCTTAAGTCAAATTTTTAAATAAAAGCATTTAAATTACAAAGAAGTAAAAGAATAAAATCAGCAAATGAAATTCTTTAGCCACTGGTAGCTACCAGTAATATATTTTAAACATTATATTTTTTGGATAAGGTTTTCCATGGATGCCCATAAGTATGAGATCACTCTTGTTAGTTCTTATCAGCACTAAAATAATCATTTTAAATTTAAAAGTAGAATATGTAATTTTAAAAATGAAAATGATGTTTACCTGGCCAATAATTTCATTAGTAGTCTATATTTATCATTAGCAAGTTTAAAGTGTATAAAAATAAGATATTTTTTCAAAGGTGAAGTGTTTTTTAAAGTCCTTAATTAAAAAAATGATAATATTTGTAAGAGAAAATGCATCGTTTTCCAAAATAAAATAGACAATGAAGCAAATCCCTGCACTGTGTGTGTGTGTTGGGGAAAGTTAGGAAAATGCTTGCTTATCAACTGAGTGAACCAAGACCTTAACATTTTACTTTCTTCATCTAGCTAAATAATGTAGCATTCTACTTACATATCAAAGACACTAAACTTCAAAATTGTCCTTAAATAATAAGGCTGTTATGCACAAGTTTAAATTATCAAACATGAATTTTAATTTGGGCATCCTGTTTTTGGAAATAAAAATATATCAACTTAACACACTTTCTAATTAGCAAAATTTAAACTTGTAAATGAAATTTTTAAGTCTTCATGGAATCCTTGCATCAAAAAAAAAACCTTTTAAAATAATAACTATATTGTAAAATATAACTGTGTATATAATTAACATTAATAATAATTTCATGTTCAAAATTAAAAGAGAGGAAAAAATATAGATCATTCTACTCACAATAATTAAGTTTTTTAAATTAAAATTGTCCTTTAAAAGGTTACTTCCTTATTCATATATATAAAAACTCAAACAAAAATCTTGCTATACTCTTACTATATAGCAAATTCTATTATAAAGCTGAAAGAACTTAAGATACTAAACAGTTTAGTTCTAAGTTTTTACTAAAAATTTTTAAAATTATTTTTAAAAAGCCTCAAGCAACTTGCTGCAAGACTTCATTAAATGCAACCACATAAAACAGAATTTAAGGGGAACAGACTGACAGCTTACAAATCAGATTTCATTCTGCTGCCTTTAACTTAGATTTCCAATTCCCTTGTTTATTGCAGCTCTTTCATATATGTGAAAAAGTTTAAAATTGCTTATGTCAATATGTTAATTGCCAGACAAAGGCTTATTTTAATAAAAGAATCAAAAAAAGCAAGACACCTAGGGCATGAAACTTATCTCAGTGGTCACCATATTTTATAAATAAAAACATAATCAGGAACATACATCCAGAATTATTGTATTTTGTATTGTACTGTATACTCAGGCACCAGAAGCAAGAATATCTGAAATCAAGGCACATGTTAGTTTATTTCTTGATTTGGGCGAGTACTTCAAAAATAATCCTAGTGTGAGTTTCCCTCCCCCACCCAATTAAGAGTATAATAGGAAGCAGAGGAGATTTTTTCAGAAAGAGACAAAGTCTCTGTCTTTAAACTGTTGTTCCAAGATAGAAGAAGAAACAAAAGAAAGACAAAAATGTAAAAGGACATCTATAGTTAACTGAAAATTCAAAAATCTTATTTTTTTCTGGATTTTCCCTCTAGATCTTTATTGCATGTTTCTAGTGATTTGATAAACTTATTCCCAAATTCAAGTTCAAGATGCAGTGTAAACAACTGATTGTACTATTGGAACAATATCAACAAGTAAAAAAAGTAACCCTGAAAGTGACAGCCCATCTCAACAGCATCAGCATGTGTGGCTTTTTATCAACAATGAAACTAAAAAGAAATTTTTAGTTTAGGCTCATATTCAAATTTAGAAATTATCATTTTACCTTTTTTACTTTTATATAACTCCTTTTGTTTTTTAAAAGGGCCTTGATAAAAAGAAATGGTTTCAATATGTAGTTACATCTATTTTAAGCTGCTATTTTCCTTTTTAAACAAGACAAGCAAGACCATAATTTGCTAACTAAATCATTATTATAATGAATAGCCCATAAACTCACTAGAAGATCAACTTACACAGATAATACAAAGGTATTTCTTTTTTCAAGCACAAGCCATCACTGATTTCCATCTTCACTACTGATTAAGGGGAAAAGAGGCTACATATTTTTAAAAATAACTGCAAGTGTCATTTGACTTAAACTTGGTATTAAAAAAATAAAGAATATTAAAACCCAGTTTATTCTCTTGAAAATAGTAAGACAAAAAACACTTTATTCTCCTGAAATGTATTTTCAAAATCCTCCAATTATCACCCAGAGTTTCCCTTACAGATAATTAAATAGAGAGAAAGATATTTTCCCATTAAATTACTTACATTTATCTGCATTAATACAGGTTAAAGTGGAGGAGTGTTAGAGTTGGAAGCACAGACAATTGACAATTTAATATAGGAGAATATGTAATTAAGTTAAAATCAGACACTGGGAACCATCAAATCAGAATGGTGCAGGATCATATAGCCTACTATTCAAAATTACACACTATAACTATATTACTATACAGCTCAGTACACCATGCCATAACTGATATCCTCAAGTCATTAGCAAAAACATAATACAACTGGACTTGAACTTCCTTTATATATATTAAAAAAAAAAAAAAACTGCTACTCATGAAAAATAAAACCTGAAATACCTATCCTC
Organism: Bos javanicus; assembly: GCF_032452875.1. Taxonomy (NCBI): domain Eukaryota; kingdom Metazoa; phylum Chordata; class Mammalia; order Artiodactyla; family Bovidae; genus Bos; species Bos javanicus. Next base: position 109,277,838 of record NC_083868.1, read on the forward strand.
AGAGGAGGAATAGTACTCAAAAAGATTAAGTCAGAAAAAAAGGAATTCTAATTATTTGAAATACTCTACAGAATGCAAAACACTCAATCTGAGCAAAAAGAAGCTTAAAATAAAAAGGTTTTCACTCATACTCTCCAAGTATTTTCCATTACACGTAGGCTACATTAATCCTGAGATTTTGGGGAAACCTAAAAGACTACCTTGAGTACTCATGTTTGGGCTTGAGTAAGCCAGAGTTTCGAATATCAAAGATTATACCATGAAGGGATTAAAAACAAAGTTCATAATCTCTGGTCCTCTGACAAGCCAATATGAGTCCTAGATGGGGAGTTTCCCTACAACCTTAACAAAAGGCATTTATAAAATTAGCTTATGTTCATTAAGATTCACGTACATGTTTCTGACACTATGAACTTTATAAATAATTTGGGGTTAATTTACAAAATTCAAAAGACAGAAACACACCAGATACCTTCCTGCCTTTGCACTGGCTCTTCCCACAATCTTATTGTTCTCCAGACATTTCAGATTCCCTCATCTCCTTAAAACCTCTACCCAAATGTTATCTTATCATTAAATTCTATCCTTAACACTTTGCTAAACAGTAAAACCCAACCTCTCCTATGATCTGCACAACTTCCAATGTCTTGTTCTGTTTCTATTTTTATCACTGCATAAAACCTAATATCTATATAATTTGATTATTATATTTATTATTCATCAACTATCCTCCCTGCTAGAAATTAAGCTCTACAAGAGCAATTTCTTTCATTTACTAACATATCCCAAGAGCTAAGAACTATGCCTGTCAAAAAGAACAGTCGAATATTTGTTAAAAATGAATAAATTCATATACTTTCTCAATTTTCCTTTCTTCCAATTTAATCTCACATGATTATTTAACATTTCCTTAATAAATTCACTTAGATATCTTTTATCTAATTTATTTCTCATGTCTAAGTTAAATATTAAAAATTAATGACATTTTCTCTTCTTTCTAATAAAATATTATATGTATTATAAGATACAGATAAGTTATAACACTATATACTATTTATATGATAACATCTAGGAGAACTTATAAGGAAAATTTCAATAAAGTGAGGTCTTTTATCATTATTTTTCAACAAAAAAATGCATGTATTCCCAACTTTACACAAAAGCTGACATTTGCAACATTTTTTCTACTCTGGGACAATTCTGCCATCATACCCTCTCAAGTACAGACAAATTACCCCAGGTGATAGGAATTTTCTCACATATATAGAATTCTAAGTTCCAAGAAAGAGCCTTGCTATGCCACATTCACCAAATTAATTTTGTTCCCTTGTCCACAGAACCCTAATTAACATAAAGTGCTCCTCAACACATTTTGAAAAAAGTATTTCATAAACTTTCAGGACCCGAAATGGTTTTGCTGATGATTTACTTCAGTGATTCACTATGGCTACCTGAGGAGCTTTTAAAAATATACACATGGCAAAACGAACTTTGACCTACACTTCATATCCTACACAAAGATTGATTCAAAGTAGATCAATCTTTGATCTACTTAAACGTAAAACATAAAACTGCAAAACTTCAAGAAGAAAACATAAGAGAAAAAGCTTTATAATCTAGTGCTGGGCAAAGAGTTTTTATATTTGATATCAAAAACATAATCCATATAAGGAAAAATTGATAAACTGGACATCATCAAAACTTAAAAGATTTTGCTCCATTAAAGACACTGTGAAAAAATGAAGAGGCTGGGAAAAATATCTGCAAACCATGTATCTGACAAACGACTAACATCAAAAATATATTAAGAATTCTTAAAATACAAAGAAAAAATTCCATTAGAAAATTAATGGAAGTTTCACCAAAGAGAATATACAAGTAACAAAGCACATGAAATGATGTTCAACATCACTAACCATTAGGGCAATGAAAGCCACAACCATAATATCACTAGGTACCTATCAGAAAGGCTAAAATTAAAAAAAACAGTAACATCAACTGCTAGCAAGATACAGAAAAACTAGATGACTTATACAACACTAGCTGGAACGTAAAATGATACAACCACTACGGAAAACAGCATGTCAGCTTCTTACAAAACTAAACATGCTACTACTATGATCTCACAATTGTGTTCTGGGGCATTTATTCCACAGAAATTAAAACATATTCACAAAAAATCTCTTCATGAATCATCACAGCAGCTTTTTTTTTTATAATAGCCAAAATGTGTAAGTAATCCAGATATACTTAATAGGTGAATTAAAAAAAAAAAAAACAAAAAACAATGGTATATCCATACCATGGAATACTACCCAGCAATAAAAACAAATACTGATGCATGCAACAACTGAAATCAATCTTCAGGGAAATATGCTGAGTGAAAAAAGCCAATCCCAAAGCTTCCAAATTACATAATTCCATTTCATAACATTCTTAAATGACAAGAATTATAGAAGAACAGATTGGTTGCCGTCGTTTAAGAAGTGGATACAAACAAAAGGCAAGAAGGAGCAACATGAGGGAATTTTGTGGTGGTGGTGGTGGTTTATCGCTAAGTCATGTCCAACTCTTGTGACCCCTGGACTGTAGCCTGCCAGCCTCCTCTGTCCATGGGGATTCTCTAGGCAAGAATACTGGAGTGGGTTGCCAGTTCCTTCTCCAGGGGATCTTCCCAACCCAGGAATCGAACCTGGGTCTCCTGCATTGCAGGCAGATTCTTTACCAACTGAACTATGAGGGAAGCCCCCATCTTTTGGTGGCAGAATGGTTTTCTATCTTGGCTGTTATCATTGTCAATAATATGCTTTTAAGATTTTACTACCGATATTACCATTGGGGAAATTGGAAAAAAAGATACATGGGATCTCTCTATTGTTTCTTACATCTGCATACAAATCCGTAATTATCTCAAAATAGAATGCTCAATTTAAAAAATACATAAAGACATTATTCTGGATATATAATCACTATTCTGGAAGTACTAGCCAATGCAACTAGATTAAACAAAACAAGAGCTATACGAAATGGAAATAAAACTATCGCTATTTGCAGATATTTTGAAAACCCTAGAGAAAAAAAATAAACCATTCAAAAAGAACTTCAAAACAAAAAAGGTAACAACTCAACTCAAAAATAATTCAGGATATGAAATTAGTATTTAAAAGTCAATAGCATTCATATGTGCAAACAGCCAGTAAGAAAAGATAATGGATGAAAAAAACTCCATTCACAATAACAACTTAAATATAAATATTAAGGAATAAACAACAAAAAATGTTCAAAATCTAATTAAAAATAAAAAAAGAAGAAGAACTGTAAAGCACTCATGAAACACACACAGGAAACCTAGAACAAATGGTACTACATTCCTTTTCATTCAGTTAGGCAATCTCAGCTTCATCATGATGTCAGTTCTTAAGGTAATTTACAAATATAATGCAATCCCAATAAAAATTCCAATGAGTACTTATGTGGAGCTAGAAAAGCTGAACCTAAAATTCATATGGAAAAATAAACATCCAATAATAGCTAGGAAAACAGTAAAAAACAAAACAAAAAACAGAACTCTTAAGGAGGAATAGACCCACCAGATATTAAAACATGGTACAAAGCTTCTATAATTAGAATGAACTTATACTGGAATATGAACAGACATACAAAAGGAATGGAACAGAAAGTCCACAAATAGACCCAATTACACATAAAAATCGGAGAAGGCAATGGCACCCCACTCCAGTACTCTTGCCTGGAAAATCCCATGGATGGAGGAGCCTGGTGGGCTGCAGTCCATGAGGTCGCTAAGAGTCAGACACAACTGAACGACTTCACTTTCACTTATTACTTTCATGCATTGGAGAAGGAAATAGCAACCCACTCCAGCGTTCTTGCCTGGAGAATCCCAGGGACGGGGGAGCCTGGAAGGCTGCCATTTATGGGTTCGCACAGAGTCAGACATGACTGAAACGACCTAGTAGCAGCAGCAGCAGCAGCAACACATAAAAATCTAGAATATGTTAAAAGTGATAAGTACTGTGGTAAAGCCAATATTTTTAAAAATGGCTTAGAAGGTAGCTACATAATTATTTGGAAGCAAATTAGATTAGAAATATTCAACACTCCATATACAGGAAGAAACTCCAAATGGATTAGAGATCTAAACACAAAAATAAATCTCAAAAAAGTACTACCAGAGCACACGGATGAATTCTCCTATAATGTGGGTATAGGAAAAGGCTGTCAGACTCTGATCAAAATTCTAGAGAAAAAGATAGCTAAATTTGACTCAAATTGGGAGGAAAAAAATTGTAAATTTATTACAGATAAAGAACTAGTATTCCAAATAAAAACCAAGTAATAGGGGAAAAAAAAAAGCAAAAGAAAATGAAATGCTGCTTTCAAGAAACATATAAAACACAAGGGCAGAGAAAGTTTGACAAAGTAAGAATAAAAAGAGATCTACCAGGCAAACAGTAACCAAAATATTCATATCAGACAAACTAAATCTTAAGGCCAAAAGCATTTACAGAAGACAGACATTTTACAATGAGGAAAGCTCAGGATTATTACAATTCTATATTTGTAAGCATGCATAATAATACATGCCTAAAGAAACATTAATATAAAGCAAGGAGAAAAGAGCCTGCATGCTGCAATGAAGACCCAACAAAGTCAAAAGAAAAGGAAAAAAAAAAAAATAGTTTGGCATTAAGCTGACATATGAGCAGGAATTCAAAGACAGTCTTAATATCCTATTTCCCAGCCTCACTACTGTTTAAACAGATACGTTTTTGAGATAATTTATTGAACTGAACACATGATGTTTGCACTTTTATCTGTTATCTGTTACAAATAAAAAGCTTTAAGTAAATAAATTTCACCTATCCTACTTACTGGCCCTCATCTTTCTGGAATATTTTCCTAGGTACATAGAGCCAGACATCCTGGAATGTGAAGTCAAGTGGAGAGCATCACTTACAGAGCATCACTACGAACAAAGCTAGTGAAGGTGATGGAATTTCAGTTGAGCTATTTCAAATCCTGAAGGATGATGAAGTGAAAGTGCTGCACTCAATATGCCAGCAAATTTGGAAAACTCAGCAATGGCCACAGGACTGGAAAAGGTCAGTTTTCATTCCAATCCCAAAGAAAAGCAATGCCAAAGAATGCTCAAACTACCACACAATTGCACTCATCTCACAAGCTAGTAAAGTAATGCTCAAAATTCTCCAAGCCAGGCTTCAGCAATACATGAATTGTGAACTTCCAGATGTTCAAGCTGGTTTTAGAAAAGGCAGAGGAACCAGAGATCAAATTGCCAACCTCCGCTGGATCATCGAAAAAGCAGGAGAGTTCCAGAAAAACATCTATTTCTGCTTTATTGACTATGCCAAAGCCTTTGACTGTGTGGATCACAATTAACTTTGGAAAATTCTGAAACACATGGGAATACCAGAACACCTGACCTGCCTCTTGAGAAACGTGTATGCAGGTCAGGAAGAAACAGTTAGAACTGGACATGGAACAACAGACTGGTTCCAAATAGGAAAAGGAGTATGCCAAGGCTGTATATTGTCACCCTGCTTATTTAACTTATATGCAGAGTACATCATGAGAAAGGCTGGGCTGGAAGAAGCACAAGCTGAAATCAAGATGGCTGGGAGAAATATCAGTAACCTCAGATATGCAGATGACACCATCCTTATGGCAGAAAGTGAAGAGGAACTAAAAAGCCTCTTGAGGAAAGTCAAAGTAGAGAGTGAAAAAGCTGGCTTAAAGCTCAACATTCAGAAAACGAAGATCATGGCATCCAGTCCCATCACTTCATGGGAAATAGATGGGGAAACAGTAGAAACAGTGTTAGACTTTATTATTTTGAGCTCCAAAATCACTGCAGATGGTGACTGCAGCCATGAAATTAAAGACGCTTACTCCTTGGAAGGAAAGTTATGACCAACCTAGATAGCATATTGAAAAGCAGAGACATTACTTTGTCAACAAAGGTCCGTCTAGTCGAGGCTATGGTTTTTCCAGTGGTCACGTATGGATGTGAGAGTTGGACTGTGAAGAAAGCTGAGCGCTGAAGAATTGATGCTTTTGAAGTGTGGTGTTGGAGAAGACGCTTGAGAGTCCCTTGGACTGCAAGGAGATCCAACCAGTCCATTCTGAAGGAGATCAGCCCTGGGATTTCTTTGGAAGGAATGATGCTAAAGCTGAAATTCCAGTACTTTGGCCACCTCATGCGAAGCGTTGACTCATTGGAAAAGACTCTGATGCTGGCAGGGATTGGGGGCAGGAGGAGAAGGAGATGACAGAGGATGAGATGTCTGGATGGCATCACTGACTCGATGGACATGAGTCTGAGTGAACTCCGGGAGTTGGTGATGGACAGGGAGGCCTGGCGTGCTGCGATTCATGGGGTCGCAGAGTCGGACACAACTGAGCGACTGAACTGAACTGAGACTCAGATTAATTTGAAAGTACAACTACTTAAAACTTAAAGCAACCCTTTATTAAGCACCTAGCTGTCTAAGCTGGTCAAACTGCCCAGCATTAACCTAAGTCTTCACATTGAGCTACAGTGCCAATGGCGAGATAAAATATACCATCTTGCACTCTTGATTTCTTTATTCTATTTTCAATAACTTTATTGAGACATATGTTACATATTATAAAATTCATCCACACTTTTGTGTACAATTCATTAGCTTTTTAGTAGTTTTATCAAGTTGTGCAACCACCAACATAAATTGGTTTTAGATCATTTTCATTACCCCTAAGATCTTTCATATTCATTTACTATTAATCCCTATCCCCACCCAACTCTAGGCAATCACTAATCTATGCTCTGTCTTTACACATCTGCCTTTTCTGGACATTTAAATAAATGGAATGATACAATATTTGATCTCTTGTATTTGGTTTCTTTCACTTAGCATAATACTTCTGAGGTCCATCGATTACAAGCAGATACCAGAGGCTTGGACCTTTTCACTGCTGAATAATATTCCATTGGGTGAACAGACCACATTTTTTAACTATTCATCAGTTGGTGGGCATCTGGATAGTTTTCACCTTTAGACTATTATAAATAGTCTATAATGCTACTGAGAATATTCATATACAAGTCTTTGTGTGGATGGATACATGTTTTCATTTCTCTTGGGCAGATCCCTAACAGTGTGTTCATATGGCAAATTTATGTTTAACATTTTTGGTTAACTCCTAATGTATATTCAGTGATATGTTGTATTTGCATAAAAAAATCTGAATAGGAAGTAAGCATGGTAGTCAGGGAAGGCTATAGAGAATATAACACTTGAGGTTAACCTTTGAGTCTGGTAACAAATAATCAGGATTTTATCAAAAATAAGTATCTCTTCAAATTCATGTTTAATGAGAAGCATGTACCTACTTTGCTAAAGCATCAGATTCCACATAGCTAGGTAAAGTTAATAGACATTGGAATGATGTAAGTAAAATGATCCATATGCTCCAGGCCCACCAATCACATATATTTAAATATTAACCTCAAAGTGTTAATAAAATTAACAATAGTTTTAAATAAAGACTACTAATCAGATCATGGCATCCGGTCCCATCAATTCATAGCAAATAGATGGGGAAACAGTGGAAACAGTAGCTGACTTTATTTTTTCGGGCTCCAAAATCACTGCAGATGGTGATTGAAGCCATGAAATTAAAAGACACTTAGAACAGTCTTATGGACTCTGTGGGAGAGGGAGAGGGTGGAAAGATTTGGGAGAATGGCATTGAAACATGTAAAATATCATGTAAGAAACGAGTTGCCAATCCAGGTTCGATGCACGATACTGGATGCTTGGGGCTAGTGCACTGGGATGACCCAGAGGGATGGTATGGGGAGGGAGGAGGGAGGAGGGTTCAGGATGGGGAACACATGTATACCTGTGGCAGATTCATTTTGATATTTGGCAAAACTAATACAATTATGTAAAGTTTAAAAATAAAAAAAATAAAAAAAAAGACACTCCTTGGAAGGAAAGTTATGACCAACTTAGACAGCATATTAAAAAGCAGAGACATTACTTTGCTGACAAAGGTCCATCTAGTCAAAGCTATAGTTTTTCCAGTAGTCATGTATGGATGTGAGAGTTAGACTATAAAGAAAAATGAGTGCCAAAGAATTGATGCTTTTGAACTGTGGTGTTGGAGAAGACTCTTGAGAGTCCCTTGGACTGCAAGGAGATCCAACCAGTCCATCCTAAAGGAGATCAGTCCTGGGTGTTCATTGGAAGGACTGATGCTAAGCTGGAACTCCAATACTTTGGCCACCAGATGCGAAGAGCTGACTCATTTGAAAAGACCCTGATGATGGGAAAGATTGAGGGCGGGAGGAGAAGGGGACGACAGAGGAGGAGATGGTTGGATGGTATCACCGATTCAATGGACATGGGTTTGGGTAGACTCTGGCAGTTGGTGATGGACAGGGAGGCCTGGCGTGCTGTAGTTCACGGGGTCTTAAAGAGTCAGACACGACTGAGCGACTGAACTGAACTGGACCATTTTTAACGCTAAAAAAAAAATAGATTAAGCATCTTAAAAGATGAAAACCTGTTAATAACTGTATTTAATTTTAGGAAATTTTAGCCCTGCTAACACATTCCCTGAATTAAACATGAGTAAACACATGCTAACTAACCTTTTTAACCTAGAGCTGTTAATTAAATCAATCAGCAACCAAGCTAACTTAATAGCTTTGGAGGAAAGATGTACTGCTAACATATTGCTTTTCCCTTAATGTGTGGCTTGATACAACATGGGAAAGTTCTTTTAAAAGTTATCTTCATAACTGCAACACAAAAGGAACACTTTTCCTCATTTCTTATTTTTCCCTGTTGGGCACAATAGAAAATATACTAATGCATATTTGAGTGACAAAGTACAACAAATATATATGAAAAAGATAAATATTTCACTCAATAGTAAAATCAAGAACAGTTAAAACAATTCTTCATATATTTTAGCAGTTTCATTAACATGTGTAGTTTTGTTTATCTTTTTTGGTGTCACAAAGCTTCTTAACTCTAAAAATGTATGTCTTTTATAAAACTTGGGAAAACTTTGGCTACTACTTATTGAAATATGTTTTCTGTCAGCTTCTTTTTTCTCATTCTGGAACTATAATTACAGGCATGTTAGATATTTTGTTATTGTTTCACACATTTCTGAATTTTCATTCATTGTTTTTTAAATATTTTTCTCATTATTTCTCAGATTGGATTGTTTGTTTATCTTCAAGTTCACTGACTCTTCTCTTTCCTTTTCATTCCAATACGAAGCCTATTCAGTAAGTCTCTTACCTCTGATATTACATTTTTTCAGTTCTAAAGTTTCCAATTTTTTCTTTTATAGTTTCTATCTCTGCTGAGAAAGTCTATCTTTAATTAATTTCAAAGTGGTTTACCTTTACCTCATGTACATAGTTATAACAGCTATTTTAAAGTCTTCGTTTGACTTTAATTCCAACATCTGGTTCATTTCAGAGTTGACATCTGTTGGCTATCTTTTCCCTTAAATACTGGTCACATTTTCCTGGTTTTTTGTATATTAAGTACTTTTGGCTTATATCCTGGACATTTTGAATATTATGTTGCAAAATTCTGGGTCTTGTTAAAACCCTTTGCAGAATGTTGATTTTGTCATTTGTTTCAGCCAGGAATTTACCTAGTTAGGTTTAGATCAAAAGTTCTGCTTCACTTTTTGGAGTTGTGGTTCCAATGTAAGTTCAGTCTTCAAAGTTCTTATTATGTTGCTTTGACTCTGTCTACTCAGGTGTACCTCAGAGGTAAACCCAGGCCTTGTGCCAGTCATACACAGAATGATTCCTTTCTCTGGTTCTGTTCTTTCTGGGATTACCTCCATACTCTTCAGCTTCCAGGAGCTCCTTTTTCTAGTCCTCTGGCAAGAAAGATGGGATTTTTCTTGAAGCTTTAGCTGCCTCTGGGCTGCCATTATGCAGTTCTGTATGAATAGTATGTCTCTTAAGGCAAACAAAGCAACAAGAGAAAAATGAAGGAAAAAATAACAGACGCCACAGTCCATATCTGGGGCTGCCCTCAGGTCAGGATCAGGAGAGGAAAAAGTGAAAAAACCAAACAAGCAAAAAACAAACAGTGCCTGGCTCTCAGGGTCTCCTTTTTCCTTCCTCTACTCAGAAATAAGAGATTTCTCTAAAGAGATTTTGCTGCTACTGTGTAATCTGGCAAAGAGGATTTCCCTGGGTCAAATCTGGGATAGTAAAGAGGAAATAAAAATGGGCAACTCAGCATACATGGGTTATTTCACCAAGTTTTGACTATCATCTTCCATCTACCTGCTATTGTTTCCAAGAAGTTTCTTTTAGCATTTTGTCCAGAAGATTTAGCTATAATCAGTGAAAGTGAAAGTCACTCAGTTGCGTCCGATTCTTTGCCACCCCAGGGACTATACCGTCCATGGAATTCTCCAGGTCAGAATACTGGAGTGGGTAGCCTTTCCCTTCTCCAGGGGATCTTCCCAAACCAGGGATTGAACCCAGGTCTCCCGCACTGCAGGTGGATCCTTAACCAGCTGAACCACCAGGGAAACCCAAGAATACTGGAGTGGGTAGCCTATTCCTTCTCCAGCGAATCTTCTCAATTCAGGAATCAAAGCAGGGTCTCCTGCATTGCAGATGGATTCTCTACCAGCTGAGCTACATGGGAAGCCCATAATCAGTTAAAGAGACACGTTAAGTGGACTTCTATCTTTTCAAGACTGATACACTAGATCCTTCAAGCACCATCAATTCAAAGGACTTCACATATATAATTTCTTATTTATACCCACTCACATTATTTTAAAAAATTGTTAAAAAGTAAAATAAAACTTTAATAGGGAGAATAAGAATAAAGGAAAAGAAAAATTAAACAGAACTAGAAAAGAGGTTAATATGCAGATCAGAATATAAGGCTCTATCTACATTTGCTAGAATTAGACCAAAAATCTGGATTCAACTTTCTAACACCTAGCTTAAAACAAGAAAGAACATAATGTTCATAGAATAAATACAAATCAGGTTATCAAATCAGATACAACTATCCCTGTCCTTGAGCTCATTCTGAAAAAAAAAACCCTCCAAGGAATTTCACAGAGCAATTTGCAATAACTTCCCTAAATACAGGCCATACGCCAAAAAACAATCAGTACAATCAATTCCAGAGGTCAATATGAGTCCAGATATAAGACTCAGGCTTAAATGAGAAGTGGATTTTAAACTAAAAAAAAAAAAAATACACTACATATCCTTCAGGAATTTCTCCATAATATGGTTCTTCTTGGCAAAGCTTTTGCAAAGTTTTGCACTGCAGTAAGTTTGAGATTATATTCCCTGACAAGTACCTGGTAGGCAACTATTTTATATGACTACTATAGGTACAGAAACCTACATTGTAAAAGTCAATCCAGATGGAGACAGAAGTAGCATTCTCTTATAGAAACTGAGGCTCATAATGAGAAAGACTAGAATCAGAACAGTAGAAATAAACCCACTCCACTCATTAGGTAATTCAAAAGAATCACCTAAAGCTAGAGCCAAGTTTCAACCATAATGAAATTCTGAATCTTCTCAAGTTATTTTTTTAAACAGCAATCAAAACAAAAATTTGGTAGCAACACTTTTAAACTAGAAGTTTAAAGAAAATATATTCAAATGCTTACATTAGCTATAAAAGAAACCCAATAAAGCACCCCAAAATATTACAGCCAAGAAATTAAATGTAGTTACTATCTAGATAAAATATCCTGAGGCACTTGTATGAAAAAATAACTGAAACTGCAAACACTGCAATTTAAATGAATAGAAATCAATTAAATAAACCCTTTTCAACTATGTTCACAAAGTCTGAATTTTAAAAATCTATGAAAAAACTGTCAAAGTTTTTAAATCTATAAATAAAAAGAATAAAAATTATGAGATGGTTTCATATAAATGCTAGTATTTGAGTGATTAAACAATTCATACGGAAAAAGCATTTCAGTTTTATATCAATTAATTTTGTTGCAAAATAAACTGCCCCAAACTTAGAAGCTGAAAACAACAAACATTTATTATTCTCACAATATTCCACACTAGCCAGGCGTTTCATCTGGTCTCAGATGCCAACTAATCTCTACAGTCAGTGGAATCAGCTAGGTCACCTGATGGCATGGGCCATGAGGTCTCTGTGGCAACTACTAAACTTCACCACTGCAGCCGAAAAGCGGTCACAGACAAACCATAAACAATGAGTGTGGCTATGTTCCAATAAAACTTTATTTTACAAAAACAAGCAGCAAGCCAGTAAACTCTAATTTGCTAACCCCTGGTCTAGGATAGCCTCACTCATGTGTCTGACAGTAGACATACTGATAGGTTTAAGGGAACTTAATTTGATTCACCACTATCTTTTTTAAACCACTCAAAATGGATGTCTCACCTCTCTCTGCTCTAGCAGTTTCTTATCTTCCAGTTCTCTAACCAGGGTTTCTTGACATAGAAGCATCACAGTTCCAAAACCTAGCAAATGAGGGCCCCAATGTGCACGGCTGCCTTGATTATGTCTCTTGAAGAAATAGAAGTATGTAGGAATCCTACAGTAACAGTTTCCCTTTCATACTGTTATAATTGGCAAATATTAATACACCTCCTGAGTAAAATTATAAAATTGCATTTCAGAGTGTACTTCAATATTCAGATTTAAGCCCAACAATATGTTTAAAAATTGCCCCACTTTTCTAGAACACTATTAATAATGCTTTTTTAAATACATTCTTCACAAACTTACAAAAGTTAAAAAGGATTTACTTGATGTAAAATATTAACATTTTGCCCTTATTCAAGATCTAAAATTTCATTACAATGTCAAAGGAGTTAAACAACTGTGACAACTTGATCAATGTATAGACTGTGAATTTCCAATTACATAAAAAGGGAATTCTATCCCAACCTTTAAATTGTTCTTATTTTATTCTATGCTTTAAAAATAGATTTGCATTTCTTAATAAGCAAACACAAAACATATTAAGGTACAGTCTAAGAATTTAATACATGTACTGTAAACAAAGCAATCCATTCACTAGCTTTATGTTTCCCATTTCTCTTAAAATGTGTTAAAAATACTCAAAAGGCATTATCAAAAAACCAAAAAGAAGTTCATAACTATAGAAGAGGACAGGTTGATTTATTTGAGAGATTAAGTGGTTCAATATATTGTTTCTAAATACTGAAACAATAGACTAAAATCCACAGTAATTAAATCAGTTCCTAAGAAATATGCATGGCCTGATTGACATTTAAACCCCCAAATTCTTGAATAATGAAACTGTTAAGGGAACCAAATACACACATCTAGTTTCAATAAAGTTGGCAATCTCTTAAAATATTCTGCATAAATAATTTTAACCTTAAGCATTAATATTAAGGAAATGATTAAAACCACATTCTTCATAACAAAGGGGTACAAACTAACCTTTATTTTATTAGCCTACAATTTGCTTCACCTCTGTTTTTTTAAACCACTCTAATGGCACATATACCTTGACAACATCCCACAGATGGTTACCATTATGTGTAACAAGACAACAAGCTCATTGAAAACCTTTACAGATGCTTAGCTAATGGGATGTCACATTAAATATAATAAAAGATTTTAAAACTTTGTATCAATTATATTATAAACAAAGATATATCATTTGAAATTGACAGTCAAACATTCCTAAATTAATTCCATAAAAGCTCTAGATGAGCAATATACTCATTTAAGAAGGAGCCTTGAAATCAAGTGTAGACATTACACAGCTTATCCCCTTCACACAACCTGCTAGCATCATGTGCTTTTGGGGGAAGGGAGTGGGGGGAAAAATACATATATATTTTTTCTTTCAACATCATCTTAAATATAGACGCTTCTAACTACAAAACTCTGGTAAATGTCAGAATTCGATTTGACTACTTCTTACTTCCTCTCTTAATGCTTAATGACTAATTCCTTAGAGATGTCCTTAAAAGCCCTAAAATGTTGTCCTTCAGTAGAAACTTTCACCAGCAATCAATCAGGAGCAAATTAGATGATTGTGTTGAAATGTACTACACTGTTTAAGCTAACAAATGAATGAAGAAAGGTAGTATATCGGAACATATGCCACTACACTGAAGTCGTTAAAAGGGTTTGTTGGAAGAATATTTGGTTTCCAGTTAGCAAATATGGAATAAGAAGGGACAGTGATAAAAGAATATCAAGTCATATGGAAATCCAAATACAGTGACAGACACAATTATTTTACTAATTGCTAATGAATACAGTCAAGAGGCTTCAAAAAGCAAAACTTTGCTTGGACTACTTCAGGTTTTGACCTCTGCATGAGCAAATGCATTTAAGCTGAAGCCCACCAAAATTGATTAACGGCGCCAGCCAAGGCTAGCATGTAGTTGAAGCTTTTTCCATCTATCACATGGCCCCAAGGATAGTTAAATGAACCTTAAAATGGCTACAAACAGCTCAATGACTACACAGAGTCCTGCCAATTAGAAATAATTAGGCAGTCATTTTGGTGGTAAGTCTTTTTAAGTGCATACATAACGATGCAATGATGCTTATTAATGATCTCATATGAGCTATGCTCAAACAGCCTGAAATAATTATGCAACTATCACAAAGCCTTGCTCATCTCTGTACTTCACCTTAATGCATTTAAAAATCCACTTCATTACCTCCAGTAATTAATCCTCCATTAATTGCAGGAAAAGCTCAGTTTACCAAGCTTCATTTCTAATTATCTTATAAATAGTTATGGTTCTAATTAATGTGTTCATTAAGATGAATATCTTTCTGAAAGCCATGCTCAGAGCAAAGGTTCCACTTATTCTCTCAAAAGCCTAACTACCATAAGGTGAGGCCATTTTGGTTGCATTTGCTTTTATTTTAATATACTCAACCTCCTAATTGGCATTTAAAATCTAATTTAGAGAAACTTCAAGAAGGCAATATAGGGGAAATAGAGTAAAAAGATATTTTCAAACTCTTTTCCAATCAATAACCTTAAAACCTTTATAGGAAAACTTTCGTGCATTTTTTCTGATAAAAATTGACTAATATGCTTAAGTACTATATCCAAGTGAATTTAAATTTCATGCAAACTTAGCTTTTGCCCCTTTACTTCAGTTAGAAAATAGGCCAAGAAAGATAAAATATGCTATTATAACAAATGCATTTAAATTTATATTAGATTACTTAGCTAAATTGCCACTATAAAACAATTACTCAATATAAACTGCCAGCCATCAAAGAAAAAACTTACACATATCTTGGGATCACCAATATTTCATATCATTTAGGAGCATACTAGTTTATGTGCTTTTTAAAAATACAAATCTAATTCTGAGCTACAAAGTATACAGCACTTAAAAAAAAAAAAAAACCCACTGGCTATGAAGAGAAAAATAAATATCATATATTAACCAAATATGTGGAATGCAGAAAAATGGTACAGATGAACCTATGTGGAGAGCAGGAATAGAAACCCAGACATAGAAAATGGATATGTGGACACAGGAGAGTGGGGGGTGGTGGTGGTGGAGTGAACTGGGAGATGAGGATTGGCATACATACACCACCATGTGTAACACAGCCAGCCAGTGGGAAGCTGCTGATTGGCACAGGGAGCTCAGTTTGGTGCTCTGTGACTATCTAGAGGGGTAGAACGGGGCAGAGGGCAGTGAGAGAGAGGTCCAAGAGAAAGGGGATATATATAATAGTATATGTATACATAGAGCTGATTCATTTCACTGTATAGCAGAAAATAACACAACATTGTAGAGCAATTACACTCCAATTAAAGAAAAAATCCACTGGCTATGATTCAAGATACCAACATGATACAAAATCGTTCTTTCTGTAAACATGAAAATTTTTATAATTTTGTAGATTTTTAGAACAATTGTGTAAATAATATCAGCACAAAAGTATTCTTAATTTTTTTAAAAAGTCAAATTTTATTTTCTATGAATAAAAGAATAAAAACAATTTATTTGGGAAATCAAGTAGGTAAAATTCCTTAATAATAAAAAGTTATTAGTGTAACAACCCTGACAGTTAATAATAAAGCTATAGTTCCACATATGATAGATGTCTCCTGCTTCTCTGTAATTTGCTGTTGCTCATTTATCTTCACCTCTGTTTCTCCATGTAAGATAAACCTACAAAATGGTTTCATTTATGAATCAAAAAAAAAATTCTACAGGCAAAATTCTAAAATGATAAGTTTCTTCATAGAGAATTATAATAAGTGTAATTTCTAACAAATTTCTCTGGAATAAACTTTTTAAAACGTGCTTCACATAAAACCACTGTGGCTATGTATTCTCACATGGAGATTTCTGATTAAAGAAACTAAAATTTGCTAGAAGGGTAGATGGAGACAATGAGGGAAGAGCTCATATGTTTTATAGCAACCCTCATTCACCCACTCATTCATTCATTCATCGATGCTGAGGATACAGTGATGAATGAGGGCTCTTCCACAATGGAGTTAAGAGCTCATTTCCTTTAAAGTAAAACACCCCTGGCTAACTTAAAAGAAACACTACTACAATGCAAAACAGGTTGATTTTAGCTATAATTTTTAATTACTCTAAGTACTATATCAAGCATTCCGTACCATCCATAGCGTCAATCCCCTCCTATAACCAAAAGATCCCTGAGAGAAGACATCTTGGCCCAACCATGTATATAGCCGAACAGAGGCATCAGGTTGTAGTATTATTTTTTAAATGTATGTAATTCAGAAATACATAAATAAAAATGGATGTATGAGAACAATAGCTTTGGTACACCTATCTTCCAAATTTTAACTATTTCAAAGATACCTTACCTAGTGGCACAAATGTTGATCCTCAGTCTTGGCTGTAACATTCGATTTCTCCAGCAATTTCAAAATGAGAATTACAAAATTCTCACAGGAAACTTAACATTAGTTCATTTTTATTTTAAAAAAATAAATATTATTTCAAGGGTAAAGGGAAAGGAGAACAAATGGTGATAACACATTATCCAAAAGGCTATGCATTACTCTACCTTTTTAATCTAGAGAAGTTTAGCAATATTAGTTTTGATAATCCTGAGACGTATTCAAATGTTAGAATATTCACATAATTTACCATCTCTTCCTTGTCACTCTCCTATCCCCACTACAAAAATCAAATCTAAAGAAATAAAGTCAAGGAACATATTTTACCATGTTTACCAGTCCTTCACATCAGGTGGCCAAAATATTAGAGTTTCAGCTTCATCATCAATCCTTCCAATGAGTATTCAGGACTGATTTCCTTTAGGATGGACTGATTAGATCTCTTTGAAATTCAAAGGACTCTCAACAGTCTTCTCTAACACCACAGTTCAAAAGCATCAATTCTTCGGTGCTCAGCTTTCTTTATAGTTCAACTCTCACATCCACACATGACTACTGGAAAAACCACAGCTTTGACTAGACAGACCTTTGTTGGCAAAGTAGTGTCTCTGCTTTTTAATATGCTGTCTAGGTTGGTCATAACTTTCCTTCCAAGGAGTAAGAGTCTTTTAATTTCATGGCTGCAGTCACCATCTGCAGTGATTTTGGAGCCCCCCAAAATAAAGTCTGTCATTGTTTCCATTGGTTCCCCATCTATTTGCCATGAAGTGAGGGGACCAGATGCCATGATCTTAGTTTTCTGAATGTTGAGTTTTAAGCCAACTTTTCACTCTCCTTTTTCACTTTCATCAAGAGGCTCTTTAGTTCTTCTTCATTTTCTGCCATAAGGGTGGTGTCATCTGCATATCTGAGGTTATTGATGTTCCTCCT
Organism: Bos javanicus; assembly: GCF_032452875.1. Lineage (NCBI taxonomy): Eukaryota > Metazoa > Chordata > Mammalia > Artiodactyla > Bovidae > Bos > Bos javanicus. The sequence goes on from NC_083868.1 coordinate 109,295,712, forward strand.
GGCAATCTTGATTCCAGCTTGTGCTTCTTCCAGCCCAGCATTTCTCATAATGTGCTCTGCATATAAGTTAAATAAGCAGGGTGACAATATACAGCCTTGGCATACTCCTTTTCCTATTTGGAACCAGTCCATTGTTTCATGTCCAGTTCTAACCGTCGCTTCCTGACCTGCATACAAATTTCTCAAGAGGCAGGTCAGGTGGTCTGGTATTCCCATCTCTTTAAGAATTTTCCACAATTTGTTGTGATCCACACAGTCAAAGGCTTTGGCACGGTCAATAAAGCAGAAATAGATGTTTTTCTGGAACTCTCTTGCTTTTTCCATGATCCAGCAGATGTTGGTAATTTGATCTCTGGTTCCTCTGCCTTTTCTAAAACCAGCTTGAACATCTGGAAGTTCACAGTTCATGTATTGTTGAAATCTGGCTTGGAGAATTTTGAGCATTACTTCACTAGTGTGTGATATGAGTGCAATTGTGTGGTAGTTTGAGCATTCTTTGGCATTGCCTTTCTTTGGGATTGGAATGAAAACTGACCTTTTCCAGTGCTGTGGCCACTGCTGAGTTTTCCAACTTTGCTGGCATATTGAGTGCAGTACTTTCACAGCATCATCTTTCAGGATTTGAAATAGCTCAACTGGAATTCCATCACCTCCACTAGCTTTGTTCATAGTGATGCTTCCTAAGGCCCATTGGACTTCTCATTCCAGGATGTCTGGCTCTAGGTGAGTGATCATACCATCGTGATTATCTGGGTCATGAAGATCTTTTATGTATAGTTCTGCGTATTCTTGCCACCTCTTCTTTATATTTTCTGTTTCTGTGAGGTTCATACCATAAAGTTGATGTTAGTCCCTCAGAATTCATTTTCTCTTTGGTCTAAAGAAATTTTTCCAAATGTCTTCCTCTGTCAACAGTCTTATCCACATAAGTAAACTGGAAGCAATGGCTTCTATCAAGCAATAATGAAAAGCTTAAAAAAGAAAATTAGGCGATCCAAAAGCTTATTCTAATGAACTAAGTTTAAATGGATTGAAATAGTTAACATTCCTAACAAATTTGATTATGCTCTAAATTGAGATCTAAGTAAAATGCTAATGTCCCTAACTACTGGACTGAAAGTAATATTAATTCTTTATCATTAACAGATACTAATGACAAAAATAGAGGCAACACATAACATAGCAGTATATTACCCTTTCCTCACCCCAGTTAGTGAAACAGAAGAAAGCACATTCCAGAAGGCCAGACTTAATACTGTATGAGAAGATTACTGATATCTACCACTTAGTATGCCGTCAATCAATGTTAAGTCTCCAGAAAACTTTAGTTTTATAAAAATCTAAAATTCTTTTATAGACATGATTAACTTACAGTACTATTTAAAGAAGCCCCATAAAACATTAAATAAAAGAGAAAGTTGTATCTGTCTACTCTGTTGTATTTTCTTCATAAGATCCATCCAGAGTCTGTCAGTATTAATTATTATTCAAAATACAGTCATTTCCCCTACTCATGCTATAGGCAGACTATTCTTCTTCATCCTTGACTGTGAGTTTAGCCACATGACTTATTCCTGCCAACGAAACATTGACAAAGTGGCACTGAGGAGAGGATTCAAATGTGCTTATTATGAAATTGAGCATGTTTACCTTTTGTCTAAGAAAATCCTGTTTTGAGTAGGTGCTGACCCACATTGAATGAGGCATACAAGGAGCAGAGCTGGTCTCAATGGTCAGCTTGGACTCAAGCCCAGTGAGTCAAGCCTAGATCAGAAGAGGTCCATCTGACTCACAGATGTCTGAGTGAGAAATAATTATTTTTGTTGTGTGCCACTGAGTTCTGAGATGGTTACTATGTAGTATTATTGGGCAACACCCAACAACTAACACATCATCAGCACCACAGAATATGTAGGTAATCTGTCAAGGGGTACAACCTAGTAGACAGTAGGATATTTCATAGGAGTAAGAATAAGGCTGTGAAGCGTTATGAATCCCCAGCTCTAGCCATGCTAGCATAGGCAAGTTATATGACCTGTGTAGTCTGTTTCCTCATCTGTTCAGTGAAGGTAAAACACAAACTTAGAAAGTGAGAAAGGCTGCTGCAACAGTCAAATAAAATAACCTATGACAATTACACAATCCCAAAATTCCTAGCACATAGTAGATACTCAGGGCTTCCCTGGTGCCTCAATGGTAAAGAATCTGCCTGCCGATGAAGGAGACACAGGTTCAATGCCTGGGTTGAGACGATATCCTGGAGAAGGAAATGGCAACCCACTCCAGTATTCTTGCCTGGAGAATTCCATTGACAGCGGAGCCTGGTGGACTACAGTCCATGGTCACAAAGAGTTGGACATGACTTAGCGACTAAACAATGACAAAATGTAGCGACTAAACAACAACAAATGAGATACTCAATAAATTTTAGTATCGCCTTTGTTCTTCTTGGCTCTAAGTTATGCATTAAAAAAATTCAACACATTTTCACAAAATTTTTCTACATGCAAGTATGTAATCCCATTTTTTTAAACTAAACTTTGAAGTAAACACCAGTTAAAGTAACCACAGAATATCTATTTCTTTGAGAAGAATCTTCCCCTTTCTCATGGATCTTACTAATCATCTTTCTTTTTCCTGTTATAAATCTTAAGTTTTTCAAGATGATACATTTTCCTACAGAAAAGACGACAGCAACACTTTATTTGTTTAATAAGCAAAATTTCCATATCTTTTCCTTCCTATTTTTCTTTATATGTATTTCATCCCTTCCTCAAAAGAACAAAAACAAAAGACAAATAGTAGTTAAAACATCAATACATATTTTCTCCTTTTGAAAAGAAAAGAGAAGATTCATCAAATAATATTTACAAAATTATCTGAGTTACTCAGAAGATGCACTGTACAAATTAAAACTTAGTAGAAGGATTTTATTTTTAAAATTTTAATAAGTGAATGGCTTGGGGTAGTGATGGTTTCTTTAAAAAAACAGAGGCTTTAGGGAAGGTCAGAGGCTCAGACACAGACATAATCATTCATCATAAAAGACTTTAGGGGACGTTTTAATAACCACCTGTGGCAAGATCTCTCTCATATTCATTATAAAATTCCCAAGGCAGACTTTGCTTTCTCATTCATACTCAACAAATATACAAAATGGAAGCTTCCCATCAACTGTAGTATGAGTAGATGCATTTAAACGCCAGTTGTTTTATCACAGCATTCATCATCAGAGTTTGCAATAAACAACATTAAAACTGAAGTAAACACACATATATGCACACTTATGTATGAACACGTGCACACACATACGAGGCATTAAGCAAAAATTACTGAAGTTATGTGATATTCACATTTATTTTTAAATACTGGGCCACAATAAAAATATGATTGAAAAAGACGAATATATTAATAAGGATCTCATCCACACTTAAAAAAACAGGAGAAGGCTGTTTTTAAAAGCTCTCATCAAAAAGTCATATATATATATATGTATATACACACACACACACACATATATATTTGTATTTTATTTATATGTTTAGCTACGTGATATGGAGTAGCTTGTTTTTAACTCTATTGCAGCTTTTCCATTTAAAATACTCTCAAACCCAGTAGCTCTATTTCTACCTTCTCCTAGCTGAAAAAATGTGCTACTCTCACCTTAGTTCTGTTACTCTTCTCCCTGCATAAACAGGAAGAATGAAATTAAAATGGGCTTTTAGGGCTTAAATCTGACAATGGAACTTGCCTCTTCTATCTATACAATCAGGATAAACCATATGAGGAACAAACCAAAAATCTGTATAAGAGTGTATTTTATAAAGCCTAAAATAAAGGGTAACACTAATATTCCTACAATCATTTTAATGGTTTCCATGGTCTCCTGCCCTTGATACTGACTACACTGCTTCAAAAGCGCCTTTTAGACGAAACATGATTGTCAAACAAATGGCCATCATATTCTGTTCTGGAACCCTTCAGACCACCTCCAATTTACCTCAATCAGTCAGTTCAGTTCAGTCGCTCAGTCGTGTCTGACTCTTTGCGACTCCATGAATCGCAGCACACCAGGCCTCCCTGTCCATCATCAACTCCCGGAGTTCACTCAGACTCACGTCCATCGAGTCAATGATGCCATCCAGCCATCTCATCCTCTGTCGTCCCCTTCTCCTCCTGCCTCCAATCCCTCCCAGCATCAGAGTCTTTTCCAATGAATCAACACTTCGCATCAGGTGGCCAAAGTACTAGAGTTTTAGCTTCAGCATCATTCCCTCCAAAGAAATCCCAGGGCTGATCTCCTTCAGAATGGACTGGTTGGATCTCCTTGCAGTCCAAGGGACTCTCAAGAGTCTTCTCCAACACCACAGTTCAAAAGCATCAATTCTTCAGCTCTCAGCTTTCTTCACAATCCAACTCTCACATCCATACATGACCACTGGAAAAACCATAGCCTCGACTAGACGGACCTTTGTTGGCAAAGTAATGTCTCTGCTTTTCAATATGCTATCTAGGTTGGTCATAACTTTTCTTCCAAAGAGTAAGTGTCTTTTAATTTCGTGGCTGCAGTCACCATCTGCAGTGATTTTGGAGCTCAAAATAATAAAGTCTGACACTGTTTCCACTGTTTCCCCATCTATTTCCCATGAAGTGATGGGACCAGATGCCATGATCTTCGTTTTCTGAATGTTGAGTTTTAAGCCAACTTTTTTACTCTCCTCTTTCATCTTCATCAAGAGGCTTTTTAGTTCCTCTTCACTTTCTGCCATAAGGATGGTGTCATCTGCATATCTGAGGTTATTGATATTTCTCCCGGCAATCTTGTTTCCAGCTTGTGCTTCTTCCAGCCCAGTGTTTCTCATGATGTACTCTGCATATAAGTTAAATAAGCAGGGTGACAATATACAGCCTTGATGTACTCCTTTCCCTATTTGGAACCAGTCTGTTATTCCATGTCCAGTTCTAACTGTTGCTTCCTGACCTGCATACAAATTTCTCAAGAGACAGGTCAGGTGGTCTGGTATTCCCATCTCTTTAAGAATTTCCCACAGTTTATTGTAATCCACACAGTCAAAGGTTTTGGCATAGTCAATAAAGCAGAAATAGATGTTTTTCTGGAACTCTCTTGCTTTTTCCATGATCCAGCAGATGTTGGCAATTTGATCTCTGGTTCCTCTGCCTTTTCTAAAACCAGCTTGAACATCTGGAAGTTCACAGTTCATGTACTGCTGAAGCCTGGCTTGGAGAATTTTGAGCATTACTTCACTAGCGTGTGAGATGAGTGCAATTATGTGGTAGTTTGAGCATTGTTTGGCATTGCTTTTCTTTGGGATTGGAATGAAAACTGACCTTTTCCAGTGCTGTGGCCACTGCTGAGTTTTCCAACTTTGCTGGCATATTGAGGGCAGCACTTTCACAGCGTCATCTTTCAGGATTTGAAATAGTTTTGGAATTCCATCACCTCCACTAGCTTTTACCTCAATGACTACTCCTTATTTTCAGCCCATCTTAACCATCTTAAGTTTTGTAGCCCATCTTAACCATATATCTTGCTCGGCTTCTGGAACTGGTAACCTGACTTGGACCTTGTTATCCACACACATTCCTTCCTTATACCACTCTATCTTAACTTATAGTCTCTAAACTCTAGCTTCACACATTGTAACCTTAGACCAGGGCAGCCAAACAATAGCTGTGTCCCACTAGGCCAGAGAGGGCCAGTTACTTCTCTATATTCTACATTCTTGACTTAAATATAAAATAAAAACAAAAAGTAGAAGACTTGGCATAATCGGGAGAAAGCACTTTCAAGGCTATTTTCTGTGGGGAAAAAATACCCCTGTTTTTAAAAGACCAAAAAATACCCGCATGACTTTGAGAAATACTGATCCAGATTTGTTTCTCATTTCTAAAGTTTTGCTAGCCCAAAATGCAGGGCAGCAGGGGTGGAGAAAAATAATTTTAAATAGACTTATTCTGTTCCGAAAGAGAAAAAGATAGTTCTATAAGAAATACAGACAATTAACTATATTAAGGAAACCTTTTACAAATGTTTAAAATGAATACTAAATGAAATGAGATCCTTTTAAACAGTATTATTTTTAATTACATCTATGGATTTTTACCAAATATAAATTAACTGCTACATGGAAAGCAAAGGTATGAATTAATATAGGATGGTATTTATTAACATAGGACATTATCAAGGCTCTGAAACCATCTGTGAAAGTGAAAATGAAAGTCACTCAGTCATGTTCGACTCTTTGCAACCCCATGGACTACACAGTCCATGGAATTCTCTAGGCCAGAATACTAGAGTGGCATCTGTACATATTTCAAAACTCATTAAATGAACAGACTGCTTACAAATATTCTATAAATTAATATTTCTGAAGGCATTTTAAGCCTCTCAGAAAGTAAATTTTCACCTTACTTTTTGTGTAAATGGAGATGGAGATAGTTAATAAAAATCAGTGAAACCAGAGCAACGATAATCCAAACAGGATATATATCATTTGCTTTTAATTGTTTCTCATGTAGTAGAAAAAGACTAAACTTACAGAGTAGTTATGACATTGCCAGAACCTCAGGGTCTCAGAACAATCTGTTCTTTATTTTTAATATATAATTTTTATTGGAGTATAGTTGATTTACAATATTGTATTACTTTCAGGTGTACAGCAAAGTTAATCAGTTATACATACATATATATATATGTCCACTCTATTTTAGCCTCTTTTCCATATAGGCCATTACAGAATATTGAATAGAGTTCCCTGTGCTATATAGCAGGTCATTAGTAGTTATCTTCTTTATATATAGTAGTATGCACATGTCAATCCCAAGAAATATCTGTTCTAATCTAATCCAGTTCTCCTGATCAAGATGGTCAGAGATAAGAATTTATTCCACATCCACTAAAGACACTTAATTGTCATATTCCCAGACTCTGGGTCATGATCTTAAAGCAGGTTTGGGAGCCATACACACTAAATTTGGCTCCACTTTTATTGCTGTCTGTCCTTGATACAGATATAAAACTTACTTTCATCATCAGCAAATCATGATACCTGTGCCATGGGATTACTATAAGGATGAAATGAACACACGTTAAGCATTCTGTATTAGTATCTGGCCCTTAGTGAGTACTACATTAATCAGTATAAACTATTACTATTATTGTTATAATTCAATATTAATTTAAAATTTTAGTTTATTCAGTCTTTCCTCACTTCCTACTATGCTGAATTCCTTGTAAAGTTTTAACAATAACAAAGAAACACTAGAAGCTTCTAATGTTTTAATAATTCTAGTTTCTAAAAACTAAGATACTGTTAAAAGAGTTCAAGTTGCTTTAAATTTTGGATTTTGGTATATATTGGGGAAACAGAGGAACTAGAATAAAAAGCTGTCATTTTGCAAAAAAGTAAACTTTTCAAACATGTATCCCAATCTCATAATAACTCTGGATTTTCATATCACATAAATTTAATTCACCTCATGTCACACAACAGATGAGTAACAGGCAAGAAAGAGTTTTAATATGCCAGTGATAATCAAGACTTACAATGTTTCCCCAAAACATGCCCCTAAATCGAAAAAGACAATCATGGTTCAAAAAAACTTCTTAGTCAAGATTCAACATAAATGAACATGATACTTGAGATATTCAGCTCTTCTTAAAGGTTGCACCTATGTAAATGAATCAAAACCAATCCTTCTTAAAATGTAAGATTCAACAAGATCTAAGATCTAGAAGACATGACCAACCAACTTCCCCCATCTACTTACTCCTAATACAGAGCCTTTTCATATTTCCAGTCTTCCATGTTTCTAGCAATCTCAAGGGATCTCTTAAAAGTACTCATTAAGTGACAGCATTATCCTGCAATATGATACCAGGCCACATTGTCTTTCCTAGTTATATAAGAAATAAAGATGTGATTCGCACAAGTGTTGCCCTTTCCTAATGGTTTTATTTAAGAATGAAAAATAAAAAGTAGTTTGAAAAACCCCAAGCAGTAAATAAACAATAAATGGGAAAAAGAACTGCCTCAAGTAGCAACTCTAGCAGCAGAGAGCTCCATACCCACCCTTGGGTTTCTCCAAACAGAAAAGACAGAGATCATTCTGATGGTTGAGGGAATGTCTAAAAGAGGCACTTTAGTAACTGAGACTGCACTGATTCTACACAGTTAGTGGCAAATAAGCAAATGTGACTAAGAATAAATCTAAACATGGAAGCTTAAACAAATAAAGAAGGAACCTGCATTAAAAAAGAGGAGAATGATGATTCACAGGTAACTTAGGTTGTAGGTTGTCTAGAAATTTTCACCAGCAGTTTCGACATCTGCAGATATACCACAATGACAAAAATGATGGGTAAAAATCATATGGTCATCTCAATAAATCCAGAAAAAGCATGAACAAAATTCAATATCCATTCATGAGAAAAATTCTTAGGAAAGGTATGCAGAGAATGCACCTTAACATAACACAGGCCATAAGGGACAGCCCACAGCTAATATCACTATTTCATCAATCTCTAAGATCAGGAACAAGACAAGAAAGCCCACTCTTGCCACTTATATTCAACATGGTATAGAAAGTACTAGGCCAGGGTAATAAGGCAAGAAAAAGAAATAAAACACAGTCAAGTCAGAAAGGAAGAATCAAACTGTCTTAAGTTGCAGATGAGATTTATATATATATATATATATATATATATATATATATAAACCCCTTAAAAATTCTACCTAAAGAAACTGTTAGAATTAATCAATTAATTCAGTGATGCTGCTGTATAAAAATCAATACAGAAAAAGTACTGCATTTATATATAATAATAATGAACTATCAAAGAGAAATTAAAATAATTCCACTTATAATTGCATCAATAAGAATAAAATACCTAGGAATGAATTTAACCAATAAAGTGAAAGACTTGTACACTAAAAACTAAAAGACACTGAAGAAAAAAATTGAAGACACAAATAAAAGATATTCAGTGTTAACGGGTTAGAAGAATTTTGCTAAAATGCTCACAATTTCCAAAGTAACCTACAGATTCAATGCAATCCCCATCAAAATTCCAATGGCATTCTTCGCAGAAATAGAATAAGGAATCCTAAAACTGGTATGGAACCACAAAAGACACAGAATAGCCAAAATAATCGTGAGAAAGAAAACAAAGCTAGATGTACCATACTTCCTGTTTTCGAACTCTATTACAATGCTACAGTCACCAAAACAGTTTGGTACTGGCATAAAAACAGACATATAGATCAAAGTAACAGAAGAGAGAGCCCAAAAATAAACTCACACACATATAGTCAATTAATTTATGACAAAGGAGCCAAGAATATGCAGTGGGGAAAGGACAGTCTCTTCAATAGATGTTGTTTAGAAGACTGGTGAGCCACATGGAAAGAAATGAAAGGGACTCAAAATGGATTAAAAGCTTCAACATAAGACCTAAAACTATAAAACTTTTAGAGGAAAACACAGGAGGTAATCTCTTGGCCATCAGTTGTGGCAATGATTTTTTGGACTTGACACCAAAAGCAAAGGCAACAAAAGCAAAAGTAAACAAGCGTGACAACATCAGAATAAAAGGTTTCTATACAGCAAAGAAGACCACCAAAAAATACTGGAGTGGGTTGCCAATTCCTGCTCCAGAATACTGTATTGTACATTTAAAAGTTGCTAAGAGAGGAGATCTTAAAAATTCTCATTACAAGAAAACAAAAATTGTACCTGTGTGGTGATGAGTGTTAACTGAACCTGTGGTGGTAACCATTTTACAGTACATGCATATGTGTGTGCATGCCTGCTCAGTTGCTTCAGTTATATCTGACTCTTTGCTACCCCATGGACTATACCCCACCAGGCTTCTCTGTCCATGGGATTTCCCCAGCAAGAATGCCAGAGTGGGTGGCCGGGCCCTCCTCCAGGGTATCTTCCCAACCCAGGGATTGAACCTGCATCCCTTGCATTGCAGGCAAATTCTTTACCACTGAGCCACGAGGGAAGCCCAATATATACATATATTAAGTCATTATGTTATTCACCTAAACTAAATCAACATATTGTGAATTATACCTCAATTTTTAAAAAATGCTTCCCCACTCCAACTAACACTCTAGAGCAAGAAACAGCCCCTTCTGACAGGCTCTGCTATGTGGACATCATGGCCTCCTACTATACCTAACATATCAGCTCAACAAATATTTTGTGGAACAGGCAAATGGGAGCAGGAAGCTCATTAAATGAAGATCTTCACTTACATTAGCAAATTACATTACTATACTTGGAAAAACATTTCAAATTCTTAAACAGTCTTTGTTGTTTCAAATAATGTTTATCATTTTTAGGTGTGTTCAAGTCAGAAATCCTCAACTTTGTGATTTTACCAAAATACAAAGTAAATTCTATCCTTCTCTTTGGTTTTATGCTAAGGAGGAAAAGAGAATAAGTAACATAATCTTATACTAATACAATATATGGAAAGACCTTAATTAAAAGGATGTCTAAAATAAGTGGCAGGTCTTTCTACCAATTATGATTCAATTTAAAACATCCAGCCTTTAATCTACCATTTCCTTTAAACAGTACTAACAGTTGGCAGGAACAATTCAACACTACAACTTGGTCCTTTATAACTTTGCTTTTCTTACAATGAATCCTAAAATTAACTGAAAACTTTGGAACAGAGAGTTTACATAAGAGAAGGCACTTAAAAGGGTTTTTTATTTGAAAAGTTATTAAGTGTTAACAGAAATGTAGAAGATTAAAGATAAAAATCACAGAAGTCCTCCTAAAATGCAGTGTATTTTAATAGGAATAAAATTAGTATGGCATTTCCTAAAAATGTGTCTATATGCCTAATTTTCTCAAATATGTAATTTCCTCTTTCCTCTAAATGGGTTTAAATGAATATGCCTTTATTTATCTTGAAGTTTCCTTCCTTTTACTAAAGTTCATCGATTCACTTAGACCATAGCAACTTGCATCAACCACACCACTGCTACCAGGAGGAGAATCTGCCAGGCTCCATACTAAGACACAGCTCAATCAAGGGTGACTTTTCCAGATGGGACTATAAAGGAAGTCAGTCCACAGGATGGCCCACAAACCTTGGTGTAGTTCATCATATATAAGAATTACTAGTTGAGCCAAATTCCCTCCGTCAAGAACTTGAACCAGAATATGCAAAGAAAATGACACAATTATAAGAAAGAACAAAAGCTAAAACAGAAATACCAAAAAAGCTTTGATGACCACTGAGTGTGCCATATCATAAACACTGAGGAATAAAAAGAGGTTATAAAGTATAAAAAAGAATATGTTAGGTGAAGAAGCTAGAAATTAGTAAACTGAAAGCAAAGCATATATAGAGTAGCTAAGACAATTTAGTTCTAGAGAAATAAAATGAAACCCATAAACATTTGTTGCTGAGGACCTCTAGAGAAAAAACAAGTTATTAAAAGACAAGATTGTCATGCTCAAAACTTTCCAAAGTATGCAGGATAGTTAGTAACCACAATTTGCAGATGAACAAACAAGACCAGATAGAGGTCAAGATTATACTGCTTCTAAGTCATGGAAAAGATATCAAAATCCAGGTCTTGTAATGCCTAGTCTAAGTGTTGAAATTTTATTGTGCTGTTTCTCTGACTCATGTATAAGGCTTCCAAACACCTCTTCGCTCTACACATCCCCCTTTCAAGTACACCTTTGGGTTTGTATATTTCATAAGGGGAACAATCAAATTGCTCCTTCAGCCCAAGTGAATAATCCAATGACCCCCACACAATTATTTACATAATGTATGCAAATAGCCTTGAACCCCCAAAAGAGGAGAGCTAAAAAAAGAGACAGATAAATGAAAATATATGAGAAGCATGTGGTTTACTCCTTCATGAAAAGTACCTCTGGAACAATTCTAAATGATAAATAAATTATATCAATTACCATGGTTAACACCAATCCCTGGTGGCTCAGAGGGTAAAGAGTCTGCCTGAAATGCAGGAGACCTGAGTTTGATCCCTAGGTCGGGAAGATTTCCCTGGAGAAGAAAATGGCAACCCACTCCAATATTCTTGCCTGGAAAATCCCATGCATGGAGGAGCCTCACAGGCTATAGTCCATACAGTCACAAAGAGTTGAACACAACTGAGTGACTTCACTTTCACTTTCACCATGGTTAACAGTAATATTTCAGAGCCATACTCAAAAACAGACCAGTGCCAGTCCATAAACTGTTATAGTTCACAATAGAATAAAGAAATTGAGAATGAGGAATTAGAAACCATAACAGTCTACCCTTGAACAAAACAGGTCTGAACTGTGTGGGTCCACTTATAGAAGGATTTTTTTTTTCAATAAATAGGTACTACAGTACCACAGACTCCCATTGATTGAATCCACAAATACAGAAGGCAGTCTGTGATTTTCAACAGTAAGAGTGGTTGATCTCCCTCACAAATTCAAGGGTCAACTGTATGGTGAATTGACAGAATTATAATAGTCTTCATTAATTTCTTAAACTACTACTCTGAAATAGATTGAAAATTTAGGAGAAAAAAGTCCTATACCACAGATAATTTCAGAAGGACTTCTACACTACCTAAAACATTACACAGTCATATGATAATATGACAATTTTTTATACTATTTAACTGAAACAATACTTCCAAAGCCTGCATTCTTGAATTTGAAAAAAATTTTGAACAAGCCAGCAATGTAGTAAGAAAACAGCAAGTTATTTAATAAAGGAAATTTTTGAAAGGTGTAATTTTGAGATTATTTACTGTATACTACTTAACCATATGGTGAAGTAATTTTTTACAAGGTACAGAGAAACGAAGACTGATACCTTGTGGTCATGAAAAAATTTAAATTAAGCTTCTTCGTAAAGGAAAATTTTTTAAAGATATGGAACACAGACTTCCTCAGATCTAAGAGTGGCTTAAATGTGGAAATAGGCATATATAAGAATGTGAGCACATGGTGAAAAAATAAGAATAAAACAAATTTAATAATGGCATTGTGTCACATTAAGAAATTGTTCATATTTTTTGAGGTGCAAAGTGAAGGGTATGTGGGTGAAATAATACAGTGCCTGAATTTGCTTTGCAGTACTTCAGGAAAGAAAAGGCAAGAGAAGACAAAAGGAGGAAGAGGAGAGGGGTGGGGACAGGAGAAGGAGCAGCACAACCACCACCCCCACTGCCACCAGGCCAGCTACAGCAGCAGTGGCAAAAATCCTAGTCATCGTCGAATCCAAGTAATGAGCATACCTTATTATTCTCCAACTCTTGAATATGTTGGAAAGTATCTTAATTTTTTTAAAAAATCAATGAATTAGCTAGAAAAAAATTTCTGAAAAATCAATTTAAGAAAGTATTTCATTCTATATACAATCCCTTAAAGTTTTTAGATGAAATGCATGTATTTATACTCTTTGACAGATTTTTACAAACTGCCAATCAGGGAAACACTAAAAAGCATTTTTAAAAAGACTGTCAGTGTACACACTGCTATATTTAAAACAGATAATCAACAAGGATCTACTGTGGGGTTCTCAGGTGACGCTTGTGGTAAAGAACCTGCCTGCCTAATGCAGAAGATATAAGGGATGTGGGGACGATCCCTCGATCCAGAAGATCCCCAGGAAAAGGGCATGGCAACCCACTCCAGTATTCTTGCCTAGAGAACCCCATGGACAGAGGAGCCTGGAGGGCTATGGTCCAAAGGGTCACAAAGAATCAGACACGAATGAAACGACTTAGCACTCACTAGCACTCAAGGACCTACTGTTTATTTAGTTCAGTACTCTGTAATAACGCAAATAGGAAACGAATTTGAAAGACACATACATGTGTAAATTAATAATGCTGCTGAAACTAACACAATATTATTAAAAAACTATACTACAAAATAAAACAAAAAATTTTTAAACCAAAAAATTAAAAGAATGCCAGAAAGCCAAGTAGATGTACCCAGAAATGTAACTACATACATAAACCCCCATACATACACACACAGTGTAACTACAGGGATTCACAGTCATATGTTTACCTTTTTCCAAAGTTAATAACAATAAAAGCCACCAAAGTACCAGATATATGTCTTTAATGATAACATGCCAAAGCTAAAGGCTCATAAATTAAGTTTAATTCCAAAAATAGTCAATTACAGCTTGGTAATATCCTGTTTTTTAAATTTTATACTGGAGTATAGCTGATTAACACTACTGTGATAGTTTCAGTGGACACCAAAGGGACTCAGCCACACATATGCATGTATCCATTCAATAGTTAGAACTGGACATGGAACAACAGACTGGTTCCAAATAGGAAAAGGAGTACCTCAAGGCTGTATATTGTCACCCTGCTTATTTAACTTCTACGCAGAGTACATCATGAGAAACGCTGGGCTGGATGAAGCACAAGCTGGAATCAAGATTGCTGACAGAAATATCAATAACCTCAGATATGCAGATGACAGCACCCCTATGGCAGAAATCGAAGAAGAACTAAAGAGCCTCTCGATAAAAGTGAAAGAGGAGAGCGAAGAAGTTGGCTTAAAGCTCACCATTCAGAAAACTAAGATCATGGCATCTGGTCCCATCACTTCATGGCAAAGATGGGAGAACAGAAGAAACAGTGGCTGACTTTATTTTTCTGGGCTCTAAAATCACTGCAGATGGTGACTGCGGCCATGAAATTAAAAGACACTTACTCCTTGGAAGGAAAGCTATGACCAACCTAGATAGCATACTAAAAACCAGAGACATTACTTTGTCAACAAAGGTCTGTCTAGTCAAGGCTATGGTTTTGTATGGATGTGAGAGTTGGACTATAAAGAAATGTGAGCATCGAAGAATTGATGCTTTTGAACTGTGGTGTTTGAGAAAACTCTTGAGAGTTCTTTGGACTGCAAGGAGACCCAACCAGTCCATCCTAAAGGAGATCAGTCCTGGGTGTTCATTGGTAGGTCTGATGTTGAAGCTGAAACTCCAACACTGGCCACCTGATGCGAAGAGCTGCCTCATTTGAAAAGACCCTGATGCTGGGAAAGATTGAGGGCAGGAGAAGAAGGGGATGACAGAGGATGAGATGGTTGGATAGCATCACCAACTCAATGGACATGGGTTTGGGTGGACTCCGGGAGTTGGTGATGGACAGGGAGGCGTGGCATGATGAGATTCATGAGGTCGCAAAGAGTCGGACACGACAGAGTGAATGAACTGAACTGAACTGATTCCCCTCTAAATTCCCCTCCCATTCAGGTTGCCAAATAACATTCAGTATATACGCTGCCATACTTAATGAGCATACCATGTGCTATATAGTAGGTCCTTGCTTGTTACCCATTTTAAATATAGAAGTGCGTACCTGTCAATCCTAAACTTCCTAACTATCCCTTCCCCTGCATCCTTCCCTCCCATCTTTTCCTCTGCTCCTGCTGCTGCTAAGTCGCTTCAGTCGTGTCCGACTCTGTGCGACCCCCATAGACAGCAGCCCACCAGGCTCCTCTGTTCCTGGGATTCTCCAGGCAAGAATACTGGAGTGGGTTGCCATTTCCTTCTCCAATGCATGAAAGTGAAAAGTGAAAGTCAAGTCGCTCAGTTATGTCCGACTCTTAGCAATCCCATGGACTGGAGCCTACCAGGCTCCTCCATCCATGGGATTTTCCAGGCAAGAGTACTGGAGTGGGGTGCCATTCCCTTCTCTGATCTTTTCCCCTAGGAACTACAAATTCCTTCTCTAAATCTGTGAGTCTATTTCTGTTTTGCTATAAAAAGTTCGTTTGAATCATTTCTTTTTAGATTCTGCATATCAGGGATGTCATATGATATTTCTCCTTCTCTGTCTGACTCACTTCGTTGAACAATCTCTAAGTTCAGCCATGTTGCTGAAAATAGCATTATTTCTTTCTTTTTAATGACTGAATAATACTCCATTGTATATATGTACCACATCTTTATCCATTCCTCTGTTGATGGGCATTTAGGTTGCTTCCATGTCTTGGCTACTGTAAACAGTGCTGCAATGAACACTGGGGTACGTGTATCCTTTTGGATCGTGTTTTTCTCCAGATATATGCCCAAGAGTGGGATTGCAGGGTTATAAGGCAGCTCTTAGTTTCTTAAGGAACCTGCATACTGTTCTCCATGGTGATATCCTCTTTAGTGGATAAAGCTTGAGGACATCATGGAGCTTTCTCTATCAGCTCCCTTCCTGCTTTGTTACCTGTAATTTTAAAACTCCAGTGTTTTTTGTTTTCTTCATTTCCTTTATATATATCAAAGACATGATTGCTAAAAAATTAAGAGAATAATATGACAGTAACACAACATTTAATTCAATCACAAATACCAAAAAGAAAATTTCTAATTATTGCTTTCTTGATAGACATGAACCTAGTCGTGTACAAACTTTAATTTCTAGGAATCTGCACTGAGTAGAAAGTATATTCCAAAATATTCTTCATTTAAGAGTAAAAAACAATGCTCCAACTATTTTACTTTAACATATTTATTTTTAAAGTAATGCTCAACATACCACACAATCGCACTCATCTTACACGCTAGTAAAGTAATGCTCAAAATTCTCCGAGCCAGGCTTCAGCAATATGCGAACCGTGAACTTCTTGATGTTCAAGCTGGTTTTAGAAAAGCGAGAGGAACCAGAGATCAAATTGCCAACATCCACTGGATCATCGAAAAAGCAAGAGAGTTCCAGAAAAGCATATATTTCTGCTTTACTGACTATGCCAAAGCCTTTGACTGTGGATCCCAATAAACTGCGGAAAATTCTGCAAGAGATGGGAATACAAGACTACCTGATCTGCCTCTTGAGAAATTTGTATGCAGGTCAGGAAGCAACAGTTAGAACTGGACATGGAACAACAGACTGGTTCCAAATAGGAAAAGGAGTTCGTCAAGGCTGTATATTGTCACCCTGTTTATTTAACTTATATGCAGAGTACATCATGAGAAACACTGGCCTGGAAGAAACACAAGCTGGAATCAAGATTGTCGGGAGAAATATCAATAACCTCAAATATGCAGATGACACCATCCTTATGGCAGAAAGTGAAGAGGAACTAAAAAGCCTCTTGGTGAAAGTGAAAGTGGAGAGTGAAAAAGTTGGCTTAAAGCTCAACATTCAGAAAACGAAGATCATGGCATCCAGTCCCATCACTTCATGGGAAATAGATGGGGAAACAGTGGAAACAGTGGCAGACTTTATTTTTCTGGGCTCCAAAATCACTACAGATGGTGATTGCAGCCATGAAATTAAAAGACGCTTACTCCTTGGAAGGAAAGTTATGACCAACCTAGATAGCATATTCAAAAGCAAAGACACTACTTTGCCAACAAAGGTTCGTCTAGTCAAGGCTGTGGTTTTTCCTGTGGTCGTGTATGGATGTGAGAGTTGGACTGTGAAGAAAGCTGAGCGCCGAAAAATTGATGCTTTTGAACTGTGGTGTTGGAGAAGACTCTTGAGAGTCCCTTGGACTGCAAGGAGATCCAACCAGTCTATTCTGAAGGAGATCAGCCCTGGGATTTCTTTGGGAGGAATGATGCTAAAGCTGAAACTCCAGTCCTTTGGCCACTTCATGCGAAGAGTTGACTCACTGGAAAAGACTCTGGTGCCGGGAGGGACTGGGGGCAGGAGGAGAAGGGGACGACAGAGGATGAGATGGCTGGATGGCATCACTGACTCGATGGACATGAGTCTCAGTGAACTCCGGGAGTTGGTGATGGACAGGGAGGCCTGGCGTGCTGTGATTCATGGGGTCACAAAGAGTCGGACACAACCGAGGGACTGATCTGATCTGATCTGAAAGGGACCACACCATACCGTCTCTTAAAAAATAAAAATGCTTAATGTGTAATACTTACTCTATCATTCTTTCACATAACACCATACTTAAATCTTTTGTAGAAAAGTGAAAAGGCCATATCTGATAAGTAAATGTTTATTAAAATATTACTGACATATAGCATTATATCTATATTAGGCTCAAGTGCATAATGATTTTATATTAATGTAATCACTACAATAAGTCTACTTACCATCCATAAACATACATATGCTAAGTCACTTCAGTCGTGTCTGACTCTGTGCGACCCCATAGACGGCAGCCCACCAGGCTCCCCGTTCCTGGGATTCTCCAGGCAAGAGCACTGGAGTGGGTTGCCATTTCCTTCTCCAATGCATGAAAGTGAAAAGTGAAAAGTGAAAGTGAAGTCGCTCAGTCATGTCCGACTCTTAGCGACTCCATGGATTGCAGCCTAACAGGCTCCTCCGTCCATGGGATTTTCCAAGCAAGAGTACTGGAGTGGGGTGCCATTGCCTTCTCCAATAAACATACCTAGTAACGAAAAAAATTTTTTCTTATATCTTTAACATTTACTCTCTTAGCAACCTTCAAATATGCAATAGAATATTATTAACCACAGTCACCATGCTGTACAGCACATCCCCATAACTTAGTTACTTTATATTTTGGAAGTTTGTACCTTTTAACATCCTTAACGCATTCACCCTCCCCAATGGCAACCAACAATCTGTTCCCTGTATCTATGAGCTTGGCTTTGAGTTGGTTGCTTTGGTTTATTCTATTCCACACATAAGTGAAATCATACAGTATTTGTCTTTGACTTATTGCACTTAGAACAATGCTCTCAAGCCCAACCATGTTGTCACAAATGGCAAAAATCCACTCCTTTTTATAGATGAGTAGTATTCCACATTTTTATCCATTCATCCATCAACAGACACAGGCTATTTCGTTATCTTGACTACTGTGAATAATGCTACAATGAGTAATATTAAAAGCAACTGGAACCTCCTTTATCAGATAAAGTATTTAAGATAAGCTTTTGTCCCAAGGCTTAAGCAATCAACCAGAACTTTAGGAACCAACATTCTGCAAATCAGGCTAAGAGTTGATTTGGTCTACCCATGTAGCTGACAATGCACATAACTGTTCTTCTGTAATTTTTTTAGATCAAACAAAAGTAATTTTTTAGACTTTCAAAATCCTCCTAAACAAAGGTCCTAAGTACACTATTTTTCTTAAAAACCTCTGTTAGAAATGGAAAAATAAATTCTTTATTCAATATACTAACTCTACTATTAGGATTTATTGAAATCTACACTACTATTAAGAACTGATGACTTCATCCTTGCCTAAAGGAAAACTCTAGTAATCTGAGACACAAATGAAAGAGAGTTTGAAGACAATGAAATTTTTTTCAATGGTTGGCTGGAAAAATAAAGTAGTCCAAAAGAAGCCCACAAAGAACTATTCAAAAATGACTATAGGATCAATCCCATTTAATATTTTTATAAGATGCCTAATATGATAAAAAAAAATAATAGAAACTTCTAATATGAAGAGGACAGGGAAATGTCAAATCTAACAAGAAACAAAACAGAGAAAAAATGACATTGTATCAAAAAAAAATTCTACAATGAAAATCAGCAAAATATAACATATTTAATGGATAACTACTCTCCCCATCAGAATGAAGTTCTTGAAAATCCTCACAGTGGGAGAATTCTTGGATAACAAACACATAATTTTAATTTTTTTCAATGGGATTGCAAGACAATGTATAAAGCTTCATAAATATGTTTTACATTCACTAAAATAAACAATTACCAAAAGCATTTCCCTCCCCTAACTTGGTAATAAGCTATACTTTTCACTTTACCTTTGAAACTGAGAGAAAATGTACTGCTCAGGTTAAAATAGACAATAATAGGGCTCAAACAGAAAGGGAAGGGAGTAGATAATTACTCAGAAGGACCTGCAACCTCTTTTAGTTAATAGATACTTATAACTGCAGAGTCATTTAAGTTCTTTTTTTAAAAACTATTCATTTTTAATTGGAAGACAACTGCTTTACATATTGTGTTGGTTTCGGCTACACATCAACATGAATCAGCCATAGATAGATATATATATAGATAGATAGATATATGGCCCTTACCTCTCAAACCTCTCTCCCACTTCCCACCCCATCGCACCCCTGTAGGTTGTCACAGAATATTGGGTTTGAGCTCTCTGCATGATATAGTAAATTTCCATTGACTATGTACTTTTCATATGGTAATTTATATGCTTCGATACTACTATCAGCCTTGCCTAATTCAATGAAACTATGAACCATGCCACAAAGGGCAACCCAAGATGGATGGGTCAAGGTGGAGAGACTGGAAAAACGTGGTCCACAGGAAGGGAATGGCAAACCACTTCAGTATTCTTGCCTTGAGAACCCCATGAACAGTATGAAAAGGCAAAAAGATAGGACACTGAAAGATGAATTCCCCAGGTTGGTAAGTGCCCAATATGCTACTAGATCAGTGGGGAAATAACTCCAGAAAGAATGAAGGGGTGCAGCCAAAGCAAAAACAACACCCAGTTGTGGATGTGACTGGTGATAGAAGCAAGGTCCGATGCTGTAAAGAGCAATATTGCATAGGAACCTGGAATGTCAGGTCCATGAATCAAGGCAAATTGGAAGTGGTCAAACAAGAGATGGCAAGAGTGAATGTCGACATTCTAGGAATCAGCGAACTGAAATGGACTGGAATGGGTGAATTTAACTCAGATGACCATTATAATCCCTTAGAAGAAATGGAGTAGCCATCATACTCAACAAAAGAGTCCAAAATGCAGTTCTTCAATGCGATCTGAATAATGACAGAATGATCTCTGTTCATTTACAAGGCAAACCATTCACTATCACAGTAACCCAAGTCTATGCCCCAACCAGTAATGCTGAAGAAGTTGAAGTTGAACGAATCTATGAAGACCTACAAGACCTTCTAGAACTAACACCCAAAAAAGATGTCCTTTTCATTATAGGGGACTGGAATGCAAAAGTAGGAAGTCAAGAAATAACTGGAGTAACAGGCAAATTTGGCCTTGGAGGACAGAATGAAGCAGGGCAAAGACTAATAGAGTTTTGCCAAGAGAAAGTACTGGTCATAGCAAACACCGTTTACCAACAACACAAGAGAAGACTCTAAACATGGACATCACCAGATGGTCAACACCTAAATCAGACTGATTATATTCTTTGCAGCCAAAGATAGAGAGCTCTATACAGTCAGCAACAACAAGACCAGGAGCTGACTGTGGCTCAGATCAAGAACTCTTTATTGCCAAGAAGGTGCAGGTGAAGTCGCTCAGTCGTGTCTGACTCTTTGCAACCCCATGGACTATAGCCTATCAGGCTCCTCTGTCCATGGGATTTTCCAGGCAAGAATACTGGAGTGGGTTGCCATTTCCTTTTCCAGGAGATCTTCCCAACCAAGGGACTGAACTCGGGTCTCCCACCTTGTAGGCAGACACTTTACTGTCTGAGCCACCAGGGAAATCCTTATTGCCAAATATAGACTTAAATTGAAGAAAGTAGGGAAAACCAATAGACAGTTCAGGTATAACCTAAATCAAATCCCTTATGATTATACAGTGGAAGTGAGAAACAGATTTAAGGGACTAGATCTGAGAGACATAGTACCTGAGGAACTATGGACGAGGTTTGTGACATTGTATAGGAATGTACATCCCCAAGAAAAAGAAATGCAAAAAAGCAAGATGGCTGTCTGAGGAGCTTTACAAATAGCTGTGAAAAGAAGAGAAGCTAAAGGCAAAGGAGAAAAGCAAAGATATAAGTATCTGAATGCAGAGTTCCAAAGAATAGCAAGGAGAGATAAGAAAGCCTTCCTCAGTGATCAGTGCAAAGAAATAGAGGAAAACAATAGAATGGGAAAGACTAGAGATCTCTTCAAGAAAATTAGAGATACCAAGGGAACATTTCATGCAAAGATGAGCTAAATAAAGGACAGAAATCATATGGACCTAACGGAAGCAGAAGATATTAAGAATAGGTAGCAATAATACACATAAGAACTGTACAAAAAAGATCATCACAACCCAAACAATTGTGATGGTGTGATACTCACCTAAAGCCAGATATCCTGGAATGTGATGTCAACTGGGCCTTAGAATCACTACGAACAAAGCTAGTGGAGGTGATGGAATTCCAGTTGGGGTATTTCAAATTCTAAAAGATGATGCTGTGAAAGTGCTGCACTCAATATGCCAGCAAAGTTGGAAAACTCAGCAGTGGCCACAGCACTGGAAAAGGTCAGTTTTCATTCCAATCCCAAAGAAAGGCAATGCCAAAGAATGTTCAAACTACTGCACAATTGCACTCACCTCACATGCTAGTGAAGGAATGCTCAAAATTCTTCAAGCCAGGCTTCAACAATATGTGAACCATAAACTTCCAGATGTTCAAGCTGGTTTTAGAAAAGGCAGAGGAACGAGAGATCAAATCGCCAACATCTGGTGGATCATCAAAAACACAAAGAGAGTTCCAGAAAAACACCTACTTCTCCTTTATTGATTATGCCAAAGGCTTTGATGCGTGGATCGCTATAAACTCTGGAAAATTTTTCAAGAGATAGGAATACCAGACCAACAGACCTGCCTCTTGAGAAATCTGTATGAAGCTCAGGAAGCAACAGTTAGAACTGGACATGGAACAGCAGACTGGTTCCAAATCAGGAAAGGAGTATGTCAAGACTGTATATTGTCACCCTGCTTATTTAACTTATATGCAGAGTACATCATGAGAAACACTGGGCTGGATGAGGCACAACCTGGAATCAAGATGCTGGGAGAAATATCAATAACCTTAGATATGCAGATGACACCACCCTTATGGCAGAAAGTGAAGAGGAACTAAAGAGCCTCTTGATGAAAGTGAAAGAAGAGAGTGAAAAAGTTGGCTTAAAGCTCAACATTCAGAAAACAAGGATCATGGCACCTGGTCCCATCACTTCATGGGAAATAGATGGGGAAACAGTGGAAACAGTGTCAGACTTTATTTTGGGGGGCTCCAAAATCACTGCACATGGTGATTGCAGCCATGAAATTAAAAGACACTTACTCCTTGGAAGGAAAGTTATGACCAACCTAGATAGCATATTGAAAAGCAGAGACATTACTTTGCCAACAAAGGTCCATCTAGTCAAGGCTATGGTTTTTCCAGTAGTCATGTACGGATGTGAGAGTTGGACTGTGAAGAAAGCTGAGCGCCGAAGGGTACCTGTGTCTTTTTCAATTATGGTTTCCTCAAGGTATATGCCGAGTAGTGAGCCTCTTAAGTCATAGGGTAGTTTTACTTCTAGTTTTTCAAGGAATCTCCATACTCTTCTCCATAGTGGCTGTAACAAGTTACATTTCCACCAACAGTGCAAGAGGGTTTCTTTTTCTCCACACCCTCCAATGTTTATTGTTTGTAGATTTTTTGATGATGGCCATTCTGACCGGTGCAAGGTGATACCTCAAGGTAGTTTTGATTTGCATTTCTCTAATAGTGAGTCCTGTTGAACATCTTTTCATGTGTTTATTAGCCATCTGTTTGTCTTCTTTGGAGAAATATCTGTTAAGGTCTTCCATCTATTTTCGGATTGGGTTGTTTGTTTTTCTGGCATTGAGCTGCATGAGGTACATGTATATTTTGGAGATTAATCCTTTGTCAGTTGTTTCATTCGCTATTATTTTCTCCCATTCCAAGGATTGTCTTTTCACCTTGCTTATAGTTTCCTTCACTGTTTAGTTTAATTAAGTCTCATTTTTTAATTTTTGTTTCTATTTCCATTACTCTAAGAGGTGGGTCTTAGAGGATCTTGCTGTGATTTAAGTCAAAGAGTGTTCTGCCTATGTTTTCCTCTAAGAGTTTTATAGTTTATGGTCTTACATTTAGACCATAAATGTAAGGTCTTACATTTAGGTCTTTAATCCATTTTGAGTTTATCTTCGTGTAATGGTGTTATGACATGTTATAGTTTCATTCTTTTACACAAAGCTCTCCAGTTTTCCCAGCATCACTTATTGAAGAGCCTATTTTTTCTCCATTATATATTCTTGCCTGCTTTGTCAAAGATAAGGTGCCCATAGGTGTATGGGTTTATATCTGGGCTTTCTGTCTTATTCCATTGGTCTATATTTCTGTTTTTGTGCCAGGACCATACTGTCTTGATGACTGCAGCTTTGTAGTATAGTCTGAAGTCTGGAAGGTTGATTCCTCCAGCTCCCTTCTTCCTTCTCAAGATTGCTTTGACTATTCAGGGTCTTTTTCATTTAACTTCTATTGTAAATGTTTTTGACATTGACAAAAATGCTCTTACCTAGTGGATCCATGGCATTTTAGGATGTCAAGTACCTCCTCAAAGAGTAAATTAAAAATTATGTATGTAAGAACAAACTTGTAGACACAGTGTAGGAAGAAGAGGGTGGTA
This sequence comes from Bos javanicus, assembly GCF_032452875.1. Classification (NCBI taxonomy): domain Eukaryota; kingdom Metazoa; phylum Chordata; class Mammalia; order Artiodactyla; family Bovidae; genus Bos; species Bos javanicus. The sequence continues at coordinate 109,320,056 of NC_083868.1, forward strand.
TGAATTGAGAGAGTAGCATGGATATATATACACTACCATATTAAAACAGATAGCCAGTGGGAAAGTTCTGTGTGTCACAGGGAGCTCAATCCAGAGATCTGTGACAACCTAGAGAGGTGGGGTGGAATGGGAGATGGGATGGTGGTTCAAGAGGGAGGGGACATATTATACCTGTGGTTGATTCATATTAATGTAGGACAAAAACTAGCATAATATTTTAAAGCAACTGTCTTCCAATAAAAAAATTTTTTAATATGTATGTAAATATATAAAATTTTCTGGGAAGAAGATCCATGGCTTTCATCAGATCCTCCCTTCAAAATTTCACCTTACATCTAAAGTGATCAAAGAAAAGTTAAAGAACCAACCACCAACCAGATTTTTCTGCTTATGACAACCCAATAAACCTGGAATTTTCTCTAGTATTTGGAAAAAACATAGAATATGAACTGTGGACTTCTTTCAAAACTCTTTTTCCACTTTATTACTGTCTACAGTAATTTATTCACACCTTGTATAAAGGTCCATTTTTAGACTTTGCTTATACCATTCCCTAAAATAAAGACCTTAAAAACTAAATTGGTACCTATTAATTTCCAGGAAAATGCTTTGCTTTAAAAACAAAAACAAAAAACTTGTTACAAAATTCTAGCTGCCAGTTTTACAAATTAGTAAGAATGCTTTTTGATGCTACAGGTCTCTGGTCCCCAACCTGAAGGTTTTGCCTCCTTGTCTGTATTCCACAAATTTGATGATGGGAGACACATTTTTAAACCCCTTTGGCAAGAAGAGCCCCTTCCTCTTTCGAGTTTGAGCTGACAATATGCCTTTCATTTTACACTGTCATGGCACTTTATGTATAGCACTACTAGACATCAACCTTGGCAGTAACAGGTCTGACAGTACAAACAACATTCTTTTTAATCTCTTCTTGCCCAATATCATAAGGGATACAAATACCACATGGTAATACACACAGCTCAATGATAAAATATAATATATTTTCACGACACTTAATATGTATGTGACCAATCGTCTAAGAAGCAACTGGCAGAAGAACAAAGGTGGAAACAAGTGACCCAGATGTCCAGCAGAGGTTCTGAAAAACATACATGGTACAGAAGGAAATCTACATTATATCTGAATTTCAAATAAGGCAAACTCATAAATGAGAAAGCATTACTATACTCATAAAATAAGAGAGATCTGGAAAGAGATCTGGTAGTCATTATATACTGTTTCCTGAAGAGTAACATTTCCAATGTGCTCTTATAGTCAGAAAGGCCAACTATAATAGTGGCCATTAACAGAAAGCATATTGGAAACAGAAAAGAAAATCCTACCTCAGTCTATTTTATACAAAACCATCTTTTGACAAGAACCAGGCAATACATATTAATGAAAATAAAATTATCAGGAAGGTAAGGGTTGAGGGGGCCTTCCATATGAAGGTAAACCATAACACTGGAATCTTCAGCTTGAAAATAATGCTGAAAGGTAACTGGCACAAAATGCATACATTCCAAAGACAACAGGTTGTGACAGAGTGTGAACACAGATTATTTCATAAAAATAATAGAACAACAAAACCAATGAAAACTCTTAAAAATCTAGATTGGAGAAGAAAATAATTTATAGAGTGGATAATGCCAAAAGGTTCCTTATTTCTTGTCACAATAAAACTCTGAGGAAAAAACTTACAATATACTATATGTATCAACAAAAACTTAAGGAAAAAGATTTAAAGGATAAAATATGCTTTGCATATTTAACTTTAAAAAATAAAAACTAAGTGGATTTTGCAAAGATATCTTTATATATCAATTTCATATCTAATCTCTGTAAATGCAAAGTTTATTCTAAATATTTTTTAAAACTCAAGAAGAGATATCTTAGAAAAAAGGGATAACTTCCTAGAAACACAAAACCTACCAAGATTGAATCATGATGAAAGAGAAAATCTAAATGGACAATTAGTACTAAAAAGATAAAACTTGTAATTAAAAACCTCCCTCCCCCCACCCGCCACCAAAAAAGTCCAGGACCAGATGGCTTCACTGGTGAATTCTATCAAACATTCGAAGAAGGATGAATACCAATCTTTCTCAAACACTCCCAAAAAATATAAGAGGAGGGAATTCGTCCAAACTCATTTTATGAGGCCAGCATTACCCTGACACCAAAATTAGACAAGGACATCACAAAAGAAGAAAATGACACTAACACTCCCAAAGAACACAAATGAAAACAATCTTTCAAAGAAAAAAGAAAAAACATACCAGCAAATCAAACTGAGCAATACATTAAAATGACCATCAACCCTAATCTATTGGAATTTGTTCCAGGGATTCAAGGATGGTTCAACATCGGCAAATCAGTCAATGTGATATACCACATTAACAGAATGAAAGATAAAAATCACAATCATCTCAGTAAATCCTGAAAAAGTATTTTACAAAATTCAACATCCATCCATGAAAAAAACTCTCAACTAAGTGAGTATAAAGGGAATGTACCACAACAAAAGGGCCATATGTAAAAAGCTCACAGTTAATATCACCATTTCATCAATGGTGTAAAACTGAAAGCATTTCTTCTAAGATCAGGAACAAGACAAGGATGCCCACTCTTGCCACTTTTATTCCCCATGGAATTGGAAGTCCTAGCTAAAGCTATTAGGCAAGGAAAAAAAAGGCATCTAAATTGGAAAAGTAATCTGTCACCATTTACAAATCGCATTATTTTATACATAAAGAACTCTATGAGTCTGTTTCTGTTTTGTAAGTTCATTTGTATCATTTCCTTTTAGATTTCACATATAAAGGATGCCATATGATATTTCTCTTTCTCTGTCTGACTTCACTCAGTATGACAATCTCTAGGTCCATCCAGTCCTGTGTACATTCTGGTGGCTCTATGGTGGGTTAATGACTACCTATGCATTCTTTTTAATGACTGGGTAACAAACTTAGAGTGAACTTATGGTTGCCAGGAGGAAGATGAGGAGATGGGATAGTTAGGGAGTTTGGGATGGACAGGTACACACTGTTATATTTTAAATGGATAACCAACAAGGACCTACTGCATAGCAACATGGAACTCTATTCATGTTACGTGGCAGCCTGGATGGCGGGGTGGTGTTTGAAGGAGAATGGATACATGCATATGCATAAGCAAGGACCTTTGCTGTTGACTTGAAACTATCACAATATTGTTAACTGGCTATACCCCAATGTAAAATAAAAAGTTTAAAAAAAATAAAAACCAAAAAATACATATAACTCAAGTGCTCACTAACTAATTATTAAAGCATTTACTGAGTGCAAATAAATAAATAAATTTCAAAGGTGGTTTTTGGAATTAAAAAAAGAAAAACTTTGGAGGTTCCACCAAAAAATTGTTAGATCTAATAAAAATAAATTCAGGAAAGCAGCAGGATGCAAAATAAACACACACAAAAAAGTGTTCCATTTATACACACTAATAATGAGCTATAAGAAAGAGAAATTAAGAAAACAATCCCATTTACAATTGGATCAATTAGAATAAAAGTATCTAGGAATAAAATTAACCGTGGAGTTGAAAGACCTGTATACTTAAAAACTAAATGACATGAATGAAAAGAATTGAAGACACAAATAAATCAAATGATATACAGTGCTAAAGTGTCAGAAGAATTTTGTTAAAATGTCCATATTTGTCAAATCTAGATTCTAATCTAATCTAACTGACAGATTCTGCACAATCTCCATCAAAATTTCAACAGCATTCTTCACAGAAATAGACCAAATAATGCTAAAATTGGTATGGAACCACAAAAGACCCAAAATAGCCAATGCAATCTTGAGAAAGAAAACAAAGCTGGATGTACCACACTTTCTAGTTTCAAACTCTATTACAATGCTGAGGCAGAACTGTGTTTGGGTGTCTCCTGTGGAGGTATGGGTCAGCAGTGGACTATTGCAGGGGCAAGGGCTCTGGGTGCAGTAGACCTGGGTATGGCATAAGCCCTCTTGGAGGAGGTAGTCATTAACCCACCATATAGCCACCAGAATGTACACAGGACTGGAGAAACACACTCTTGGAGGGCACAAACAAAACCCAGGCACACCAGCCCATAGGAGAAAAGAGCAGTGACTCCACAAGAGACTGACCCAGGGTTGCCCATGAGTGTCCAAGAGTCTCCAACGGAAGCATGGGTTGGCAGTGGCCTACTGCAGGGTATGGGGCACCGAGTACAGCAGTGTGCGTATGGGATCTTTTGCAGGAGGTCTCCATTATTTTAATTCAGTCAGTTCAGTCGCTCAGTAATGTTCAACTCTGCAACCCCATGGACTTCAGCATGTCAGGCCTCCCTGTCCATCACCAACTGCCAGAGTTTACCCAAACTGATGTCCATTGAGTTGGTGATGCCATACAAACAATTCATCCTCTGTTGTCCCCTTCTCCTCCTGCCCCCAATCCCTCCCAGCATCAGGGTCTTTTCCAATGAGTCAGCTCTTCACATGAGATGGCCAAAGTATTGGAGTTTCAGCTTCAGCATCAGTCCTTCCAATTAACACCTGGGACTGATCTCCTTTAGGATGGACTGGTTGGATCTCCTTGCAGTCCAAGGGACTCTCAAGAGTCTTCTCCAACACCACAGTTCAAAAGCATCAATTTTTCAGTGCTCAGCTTTCTTTACAGTCCAACTCTCACATCCATACATGACTACTGGAAAAACCATAGCCATGACTAGACAGACCTTTGTTGGCAAATTATCTTAATTATCTCCACCATGGTTTGGACTCAGCTCAAAGAACAGGGAGGGAACACAGCCCTGCCCTTCAACAGAAAATTGGATTAAATATTTACTGAGCATGGCCATGCCCATCAGAACAAGACCATTTCCCCCTCAGTAAGTCTCTCCCATCAGGAAGCTTCCATAAGCCTCTTATCCTTATCCATCAGAGGGCAGAAAGAATGAAAACCACAATCAAAGAAAACTAACCAATCTGATCACATGGACCACAGCTTGAGTAACTCAATGAAACTATGAGCCATGCCGCATAGGGCAACCCAAGACGGACAGATCATGGTGGAGAGTTCTGGAAAAACATGGTCCACTGGAGAAGGGAATGGCAAACCACTTCAGTATTCTTGCCTTGAGAACCCCATGAACAGTATGAAAAGGCAAAAAGATAGGACACTGAAAGATGAACTCGCCAGGTTGGTAGGTGCCCAATGTGCTACCGGAGATCAGTGGAGAAATAACTCCAGAAAGAATGAAGGGGTGCAGCCAAAGCAAAAACAACACCCAGTTGTGGATGTGACTGGTGATGGAAGTAAAGTCCAATGCTGTAAAGAGCAATACTGCATAGGAACCTGGAATGTCAGGTCCATGAATCAAGGCAAATTGGAAGTGGTCAAACAGGAGATGGCAAAAGTGAACACTGACATTTTAGGAATCAGCAAACTAAAATGGACTGGAATGGGTGAATTCAATTCAGATGACCATTATATCTACTACTGTGGGCAAGAATCCCTTAGAAGAAATGGAGTAGACATCAAGAGTCCGAAATGCAGTTATTCGATGTGATCTGAATAATGACAGAATGGAGTCTATGCCCCAACCAGTAATGCTGAAGAAGCTGAAGTTCAACGGTTCTATGAAGACCTCCACGACCTTCTAGAACTAACACCCAAAAAAGATGTCCTTTTCATTATAGGGGATTGGAATGCAGAAGTAGGAGGTCAAGAAATACCTGGAATAACAGGCAAATTTGGCCTTGGAGTACAGAATAAAGCAGGGCAAAGGCTAATAGAGTTTTGCCAAGAAAACGCACTGGTCATAGCAAACACCCTCTACCAACAACACAAGAGTAAACTACACATGGACATCACGAGATGGTCAACACCGAAATCAGACTGATTATATTCTTTGCAGCCAAAGATGGAGAAACTGTATACAGTCAGCAAAAACAGGACCAAGAGCTGACTGTGGCTGATACCATGAACTCCTTATTGCCAAATTCACTTAAATTGAAGAAAGTAGGGAAAACCACTAACGATTCAGGTATGACCTAAATCAAACCCTTTATGATTATACTGTGGAAGTGAGAAACAGATTCAGGGAATTAGATCTGATAAGAGTTCCTGAAGAACTACAGACAGAGTTTCGTGACACTGTATAGGAGGCAATGATCAAGACCATCCCCAAGAAAAAGAAATGCAAAAAGCCTAATGGTTGTCTGAGGAGGCCTTACAAATAGCAGTGAAAAAAAGAGAAGCTAAAGGCAAGGGAGAAAAGGAAAATATACCTATTTGAATGCAGAGTTGCAAAGAATAGCAAGAAGAGATAAGAAACCCTTTCTCAGTGATCAGTGTAAAGAAACAGGGGAAAACAATAGAATGGGAAAGACTAGAGATCTCTTCAAGAAAATTAGAAATACTAAGGGAACATTTCATGCAAAGATGGGCTCAATAAAGGACAGAAATGGTATGGACCTAACAGAAGCAGAAGATACTAAGAGGAGGTGGCAAGAATGAATACACAGAAGAACTATACAAAAAGATCTTCATGACCCAGATAATCATGATGGTGATTATCACTAACATAGAGCCAGACATCCTGGAATGTGAAGTCAAGTGGGCCTTAGGAAGCATCACTACGAACAAAGCTAGTGGAGGTGATGGAATTCCAGTTGAGCTATTTCAAATCTTGAAAGATGATGCTAGAGGAGGAGCCAAGATGGCGGAGGAGTAGGACGGGGAGAACACTTTCTCCCCCACAAATTCATCAAAAGAGCATTTAAACGTCGAGTAAATTCCACAAAACAACTTCTGAATGCCGGCAGAGGACATCAGGCACCCAGAAAAGCAACCCAACTCTTCGAAAGGAGGGGTCTGGACGGTCAACATCTGCCTGAGAAGGTGCGCCGGTGTTACAACCAGAAAACCGAGTGGCAGCGAGGCGGTAAGTCACAGCATTGGCGCTCGCCAAACACCTCATCACCTGAGCTGCTCGGACCTGGGAAGAGCACAAAACGCAGGCCCAACTGAGTCTGCACCTCTGAGGACTACCCGAGTGCCTGAACCTGAGCGGCTTGGACCTGGGAGGTGCATGCAGCCCAGGGCCAGCCTCGGATTGTTCCCGGCGGAACAACCTAGAGTCCGAGCAGTGTGGACAGGGAGGCTACACGCGCCGTGAGCGGGGGCAGACCCAGGGTGGCTGAGGCACTGCGAGCCCACGCCAGTGTTATTTGTTTGCAGCATTCCTCCCTCCCTCCCCACAGCTCGACTGAACAAGTAAGCCTAAAAAAAAAAAAAAAAAAAGTGTCCTCCACCGTCCCCTTTGTGTCAGGGCGGAAACCAGATACTGAAGAGACTAGCAAACAGAAGAAGATATAACAGAGGGAAACGCCTTGGAAGCTACAGGCAATAGACCAAAACCCTGTGGTTACTACGGACTACATAGGAAGGGGCCTATAGATCGTGAGAAATATAAGTCTGACCAAGGAACTAGCCAAAAATGAACTGAACACAGAACACCACCAAGAAAGTCCTAGATATATTTTTATTATTTTTATGATCATTCTTTCTTTTTTTTTAATTAAAAAAAATTTTTTTAAGTCCTCTATTGTTCCTTTAATTTTCACTTTTATAACCTATTACTTTGCAAAAAAAAAAAAAAAGACCCTATTTTTTTCTTCTTCAGCAAACTTCATATGTATATATTTTATAATTTTTTGACCTTGTTTTTTTTTTTTTTTTCTTTTCTTTAACATTGTATTTTTGAAATTCTAAACTCTACTCTAGATTTTTAATTTTTGCTTTTCGGTATTTGTTATCAATTTTGTACCTATAGTTTATTTTTATATAATTTCTGTGACTTCTTTTTTTTCTTCTTCTTTGTTTCTTTCTCTTCTTCTTCTATATAACAATGTATATCTGAATAATATCAATTTTGTACCTGTATTTTCTTTATAATTTTTGTGACATTGTTTGTTTTCATTTGTCTGTTTTCTCTCTTTATTTTTCTTCTTCTTCTTCTTTTTTTTTTTTTTAACGTTGTATTTTTGAAATTCCAAACTCTACTCTAGATTTTTAATTTTTGCTTTTTGGTATTAGTTATCAATTTTGTACCTGTACTTTCTTTACAATTTTCGCAACCTTGTTTTTGTTTGTTCGTTTTTTCTCTCTTTCTTTTCCTTCTTCTTTTCTTTAACATCGTATTTTTGAAATTCCAAACTCTACTCTAGATTTTTAATTCTTGCTTTTATGTATTTGTTACCAATTTTGTACCTTTAAGAACCCAATCTTCAGGACCCATTTTTCACTAGGGAGCAAGAATACTGGCTTGACTGCTCTCTCTCCCTTTAGACTCTCCTTTTTCTCCACCAGGTCGCCTGTGTCTCCTCCCTAACCCCTCTACTCTACCCAACTCTATGAATTTCTGTGTGTTCCAGACGGTGGAGAACACTTAGGGAACTGATTACTGGCTGGATCTGTCTCCCTCCTTTTCATTCCCCCTTTTATCCTTCTGGCCACCTCTGTCACCTTCCTCCTTCTTCTCTTCTCTGTATGACTCCGTGAACATCTCTGAGTGGTCTAGTTGCGGAGTGCACATAAGGAAGTGACTACTGGCTACCCTACTCTCTCCATTATTGATTCACCTCATCTCATTTGGGTCACCTCTAACTCCCTCCTCCCTCTTCTCTTCTCCATGTAACCCTGTGAACCTCTCTGAGTGACCCTCATCGTAGAGAAACTTTTCATCTTTAATGTAGACGTTTTATCAATGGTGCTGTATAGAAGGAGAAGTTTTGAAACTACTGTAAAAATAAGACCGATAACCAGAAGCAGGAGACTTAAGTCCAAACCCTGACTCCAGGGAACTCCTGACTCCAAGGAACATTAATTGACAGGAGCGCATCAAATGCCTCCATACCGACACTGAAACCAAGCACCACACAAGGGCCAATAAGTCCCAGGGCAAGACATACCAAGCAAATTCTCCAGCAACAAAGGAACACAGCCCTGAGCTTCAAGATACAGGCTGCCCAAAGTCACCCCAAAACTATAGACATCTCATAACTCACTACTGGACATTTCATTGCACTCCAGAGAGAAGAAATACAGCTCCATCCACCAGAACACCGACACAAGCTTCCCTAACCAGGAAACCTTGACAAGCCACCTGTACAAACCCACACACAGTGAGGAAACGCCACAATAAAGAGAACTCCACAAACTGCCAGAATACATAAAGGACACCCCAAACTCAGCAATTTAAACAAGATGAAGAGACAGAGGAATACTCAGCAGATAAAGGAACAGGATAAATGCCCACCAAACCAAACAAAAGAGGAAGAGATAGGGAATCTACCTGATAAAGAATTCCGAATAATGATAGTGAAATTGATCCAAAATCTTGAAACTAAAATGGAATCACAGATAAATAGCCTGGAGACAAGGATTGAGAAGATGCTAGAAAGGTTTAACAAGGACCTAGAAGAAATAAAAAAGAGTCAATATATAATGAATAATGCAGTAAATGAAATTAAAAACACTCTGGAGGCAACAAATAGTAGAATAACAGAGGCAGAAGATAGGATTAGTGAATTAGAAGATAGAATGGTAGAAATAAATGAATCAGAGAGGATAAAAGAAAAACGAATTAAAAGAAATGAGGACAATCTCAGAGACCTCCAGGACAATATTAAACGCTACAACATTCGAATAATAGGGGTTCCAGAAGAAGAAGACAAAAAGAAAGACCATGAGAAAATACTTGAGGAGATAATAGTTGAAAACTTCCCTAAAATGGGGAAGGAAATAATCACCCAAGTCCAAGAATCCCAGAGAGTCCCAAACAGGATAAACCCAAGGAGAAACACCCCAAGACACATATTAATCAAATTAACAAAGATCAAACACAAAGAACAAATATTAAAAGCAGCAAGGGAAAAACAACAAATAACACACAAGGGAATTCCCATAAGGATAACAGCTGATCTTTCAATAGAAACTCTTCAAGCCAGGAGGGAATGGCAAGACATACTTAAAATGATGAAAGAAAATAACCTACAGCCCAGATTATTGTACCCAGCAAGGATCTCATTCAAGTATGAAGGAGAAATCAAAAGCTTTTCAGACAAGCAAAAGCTGAGAGAATTCTGCACCACCAAACCAGCTCTCCAACAAATACTAAAGGATATTCTCTAGACAAGAAACACAAAAACGGTGTATAAACTCGAACCCAAAACAATAAAGTAAATGGCAACGGGATCATACTTATCAGTAATTACCTTAAACGTAAATGGGTTGAATGCCCCAACCAAAAGACAAAGACTGGCTGAATGGATACAAAAACAAGACCCCTACATATGTTGTCTACAGGAGACCCACCTCAAAACAGGGGACACATACAGACTGAAAGTGAAGGGCTGGAAAAAGATTTTCCATGCAAATAGGGACCAAAAGAAAGCAGGAGTAGCAATACTCATATCAGATAAAATAGACTTTAAAATAAAGGCTGTGAAAAGAGACAAAGAAGGTCACTACATAATGATCAAAGGATCAATCCAAGAAGAAGATATAACAATTATAAATATATATGCACCCAACACGGGAGCACCACAGTACGTAAGACAAATGGTAACAAGTATGAAAGGAGAAATTAACAATAACACAATAATAGTGGGAGACTTTAATACCCCACTCACACCTATGGATAGATCAACTAAACAGAAAATTAACAAGGAAACACAAACTTTAAATGATACAATAGACCAGTTAGACCTAATTGATATCTATAGGACATTTCATCCCAAAACAATGAATTTCACCTTTTTCTCAAGCGCACATGGAACCTTCTCCAGGATAGATCACATCCTGGGCCATAAAGCTAGCCTTGGTAAATTCAAAAAAATAGAAATCATCCCAAGCATTTTTTCTGACCACAATGCAGTAAGATTAGATCTCAATTACAGGAGAAAAACTATTAAAAATTCCAACATATGGAGGCTGAACAACACGCTGCTGAATAACCAACAAATAACAGAAGAAATCAAAAAAGAAATCAAAATTTGCATAGAAACAAATGAAAATGAAAACACAACAACCCAAAACCTGTGGGACACGGTAAAAGCAGTCCTAAGGGGAAAGTTCATAGCAATACAGGCACACCTCAAGAAACAAGAAAAAAGTCAAATAAATAACCTAACTCTACACCTAAAGCAACTAGAAAAGGAAGAAATGAAGAACCCCAGGGTTAGTAGAAGGAAAGAAATCTTAAAAATTAGAGCAGAAATAAATGCAAAAGAAACAAAAGAGACCATAGCAAAAATCAACAAAACCAAAAGCTGGTTCTTTGAAAGGATAAATAAAATTGACAAACCATTAGCCAGACTCATCAAGAAACAAAGGGAGAAAAATCAAATCAACAAAATTAGAAACGAAACTGGAGAGATCACAACAGACAACACAGAAATACAAAGGATCATAAGAGACTACTATCAACAATTATATGCCAATAAAATGGACAACGTGGAAGAAATGGACAAATTCTTAGAAAAGTACAACTTTCCAAAACTAGACCAGGAAGAAATAGAAAATCTTAACAGACCCATCACAAGCATGGAAATTGAAACTGTAATCAAAAATCTTCCAGCAAACAAAAGCCCCGGTCCAGATGGCTTCACAGCTGAATTCTACCAAAAATTTAGAGAAGAGCTGACACCTATCCTGCTCAAACTCTTCCAAAAAATTGCAGAGGAAGGTAAACTTCCAAACTCATTCTATGAGGCCACCATCACCCTAATACCAAAACCTGACAAAGATGCCACAAAAAAAGAAAACTACAGGCCAATATCACTGATGAACATAGATGCAAAAATCCTTAACAAAATTCTAGCAATCAGAATCCAACAACACATTAAAAAGATCATACACCATGATCAAGTGGGCTTTATCCCAGGGATGCAAGGATTCTTCAATATCCGCAAATCAATCAATGTAATACACCACATTAACAAAATGAAAAATAAAAACCATATGATTATCTCAATAGATGCAGAGAAAGCCTTTGACAAAATTCAACATCCATTTATGATAAAAACTCTCCAGAAAGCAGAAATAGAAGGAACATACCTCAACATAATAAAAGCTATATATGACAAACCCACAGCAAACATTATCCTCAATGGTGAAAAATTGAAAGCATTTCCTCTAAAGTCAGGAACAAGACAAGGGTGCCCACTTTCACCATTACTATTCAACATAGTTTTGGAAGTTTTAGCCACAGCAATCAGAGCAGAAAAAGAAATAAAAGGAATCCAAATTGGAAAAGAAGAAGTAAAACTCTCACTATTTGCAGATGACATGATCCTCTACATAGAAAACCCTAAAGATTCCACCAGAAAATTACTAGAAATAATCAATGACTATAGTAAAGTTGCAGGATATAAAATCAACACACAGAAATCCCTTGCATTCCTATACACTAATAATGAGAAAACAGAGAGAGAAATTAAGGAAACAATTCCATTCACCATTGCAACGGAAAGAATAAAATACTTAGGAATATATCTACCTAAAGAAACTAAAGACCTATATATAAAAAACTATAAAACACTGGTGAAAGAAATCAAAGAGGACACTAATAGATGGAGAAATATACCATGTTCATGGATTGGAAGAATCAATATAGTGAAAATGAGTATACTACCCAAAGCAATTTATAGATTCAATGCAATCCCTATCAAGTTACCAACAGTATTCTTCACAGAGCTGCAACAAATAATTTCACAATTTGTATGGAAAAACAAAAAACCTCGAATAGCCAAAGCGATCTTGAGAAAGAAGAATGGAACTGGAGGAATCAACCTACCTGACTTCAGGCTCTACTACAAAGCCACAGTTATCAAGACAGTATGGTACTGGCACAAAGACAGATATATAGATCAATGGAATAAAATAGAAAGCCCAGAGATAAATCCACGCACATATGGACACCTTATCTTTGACAAAGGAGGCAAGAATATACAATGGATTAAAGACAATCTCTTTAACAAGTGGTGCTGGGAAATCTGGTCAACCACTTGTAAAAGAATGAAACTAGAACACTTTCTAACACCATACACAAAAATAAACTCAAAATGGATTAAAGATCTCAATGTAAGACCAGAAACTATAAAACTCCTAGAGGAGAACATAGGCAAAACACTCTCTGACATACATCGCAGCAGGATCCTCTATGACCCACCTCCCAGAATATTGGAAATAAAAGCAAAAATAAACAAATGGGACCTAATTAACCTTAAAAGCTTCTGCACATCAAAGGAAACTATTAGCAAGGTGAAAAGACAGCCTTCAGAATGGGAGAAAATAATAGCAAATGAAGCAACTGACAAACAACTAATCTCAAAAATATACAAGCAACTCCTACAGCTCAACTCCAGAAAAATAAATGACCCAATCAAAAAATGGGCCAAAGAACTAAATAGACATTTCTCCAAAGAAGACATACAGATGGCTAACAAACACATGAAAAGATGCTCAACATCACTCATTATCAGAGAAATGCAAATCAAAACCACTATGAGATACCATTTCACACCAGTCAGAATGGCTGCGATCCAAAAGTCTACAAATAATAAGTGCAGGAGAGGGTGTGGAGAAAAGGGAACCCTCTTACACTGTTGGTGGGAATGCAAACTAGTACAGCCACTATGGAGAACAGTGTGGAGATTCCTTAAAAAACTGGAAATAGAACTGCCTTATGATCCAGCAATCCCACTGCTGGGCATACACACTGAGGAAACCAGAAGGGAAAGAGACACGTGTACCCCAATGTTCATCGCAGCACTGTTTATAATAGCCAGGACATGGAAGCAACCTAGATGTCCATCAGCAGATGAATGGATAAGAAAGCTGTGGTACATATACACAATGGAGTATTACTCAGCCATTAAAAAGAATACATTTGAATCAGTTCTAATGAGGTGGATGAAACTGGAGCCTATTATACAGAGTGAAGTAAGCCAGAAGGAAAAACAGAAATACAGTATACTAACGCATATATATGGAATTTAGAAAGATGGTAACAATAACCTGGTGTACGAGACAGCAAAAGAGACACTGATGTATAGAACAGTCTTATGGACTCTGTGGGAGAGGGAGAGGGTAGGAAGATTTGGGAGAGTGACATTGAAACATGTAGAATATCATGCAAGAAACGAGTTGCCAGTCCAGGTTCGATGCGCGATACTGGATGCTTGGGGCTGGAGCACTGGGACGACCCAGAGGGATGGTGTGGGGAGGGAGGAGGGAGGAGGGTTCAGGATGGGGAACACATGTATGCCTGTGGCGGATTCATTTTGATATTTGGCAAAACTAATACAAGTATGTAAAGTTTAAAAATAAAATAAAATTTAAAAAAAAAAAAAAAAAAAGATGATGCTGTGAAACTGCTGCACTCAATATGCCAGCAAATTAGGAAAACTCAACGGTGGCCACAGGACTGGAAAAGGTCAGTTTTCATTCCAATCCCAAAGAAAGGCAATGCAAGGAATGCTCAAACTATGGCACAATTGCACTCATCTCACATGCTAGTAAAGTAATGCTCAAAATTCTCCAAGCCAAGTTTCAACAATATGTGAACCATGAATTTCCAGATGTTCAAGTTGGATTTAGAAAAGGCAGAGGAACCACAGATCAAATTGCCAACATCCACTGGATCATCAAAAATGCAAGAGAGTTCCAGAAAAACATCTGCTTCTGCTTTATTGACTATGCCGAAGCCTTTGACTGTGTGGATCACAACAAACTGTGGAAAATTGTCCAAGAGATGGGAATACCAGACCACCTGCCTGCCTCTTGAGAAATCTGAATGCAGGTAAAGAAACAACAGTTAGAACTGGACATGGAACAACAGACTGGTTCCAAATAGGAAAAGGAGTACGTCAAGACTGTATATTGTCACCCTGCTTATTTAACTTATATGCAGAGTACATCATGAGGAATGCTGGGCTGGAGGAAGCACAAGCTGGAATCAAGATTGCTGGGAGAAATATCAGTAACCTCAGATATGCAGATGACACCACCCTTATAGCAGAAAGTAAAGAAGAACTAAAGAGCCTCTTGATGAAAGTGAAAGGGGAGAGTGTAAAACTTGGCTTAAAGCTCAACATTCAGAAAACTAAGATCATGGCACCTAGTCCCATCACGTCATGGCAAATAGATGGGGAAACAATGGAAACAGTGACACTTTATTTTTGGGAGCTCTTAAATCACTGCAGATGATGACTGCAGGCATGAAATTAGAAGACGCTTGCTCCTTGGAAGAAAAGTTAAGATCAACCTAAACAGCATATTAAAAAGAAGAGATATTACTTTGCCAACAAAGGTCCATCCAGCCCAAGCTTTGGTTGTTCCATTAGTCATGTACGGATGTGAGAGTTGGACTATAAAGAAAGCTGAGTGCCGAAGAAATGATGCTTTTGAACTGTGGTATTGGAGAAGACTCTTGAGAGTCCCTTGGACTGCAAGGAGAGCCAACCAGTCCATCCTAAAGGAATCAGTCCTGAAGATTCATTGGAAGGACTGATGCTGAAGCTGAAACTCCAATACTTTGGCCACCTGATGCGAAGAGCTGACTCACTGGAAAAGACCCTGATGCTGGGAAAGATTGAAGGCAGGAGAAAAAGGGGACGACAGAGGATGAGATGGTTGGATGGCATCACTGACTCAATGGACATGAGTTGGGTAAACTCTGCGAGTTGGTGATGGACAGGGAGGCCTGGCATGCTGCAGTCCATGGGGCTGCAAAGAGTCAGACATGACTAAGAGACTGAACTGAACTGATTACAATGCTACAGTCATCAAAGCAGTTTGTTACTGGCATAAAAACAGACATATAGATAACAGAACAAAACAGAGAGCCCCCAAACAAACCCACATGTATATAGTCAATTAATTTATGACAAAAGAGTCATGAATACACAATAGGAAAAGGACAGTGTCTTCTAGAAGTCATATTGGGAAAATCAGCCGCATGAAAAGGAGTGAAATTGGACCATTATTTTATACCTCACACAAATGTCAACTCAAATATTAAGCACTGATTCCATGAAATAAAACAAATGTAATTCCAAGTGGCACTATTGGTAAAGGATTCACCTGCCATCCAAGAGACACAAGAGACGTGGGTTCAATCTGTGGGTCAGGAAGATACCCTCGAGAAGGAAACGGCACCCCTCTCCAGTATTCTTGCCTGAAAAATTCCATGGGCAGAAGAGCCTGGCAGGCTACAGTCCATGATGCCACAAAGAGTCGGACATGACTGAGCAACTGAGCACACAATGACCTTTTAAAAACCAGATTTATAAATATATAATCCATATCTTTCCTCATCAAACAATGAGTGAAATACAGAGGAAAACAAAAAAAGCACATAATTAATGATTCCTATACTTACAGTCAACAACATTATAAAAACATACAACAATTTACCTACTTTTAAACCACTCTGACAATAAATAATAATTATCAATTTTTTTTTTGGCAAGACTCCACAGTTTTGCAGTTTTATAGGAAGGAGCAGGGGAAAATAACAAATTTCATTCTCAATAAATTATCCTTATCTACCTACACAGGTTTCTATCTTTGCTTTTACCATAAGGATATAAAAGAGTAAATAGACAAAAATATAAAGAAAAATCAAAAAGCAAATTTTATATGACAGTAAGCTTCTCTAGAACAGGAACCACATTGTCTGCCAACATCCAAGGAGTCACCCAGTAAAACATGCTGGCAGTTAGTTATACCCAACAGTAGTGCCTATGGCAAGCTACCATGGTAAATTCTGATCTGGGCTCTGCCCAGGCAACAAAGATGTCCCTACATAGCATTCTCCAGATTTTCCTCTGTTAACGAGGGTCAAGAAATAGCAAGAAATTCAGCAACTGAGATAATGAAATTATCTCATCCTAAAGCATGGATTAAATGACTTTAACTTGATACACTGGTAAATATTACATAAAGAAGTATGGCCAATTTCTAGTGATCTATACCAGTGAAGAGGAGCAAAAGAAAATCTAAATGAACAGCTCTTCCACTCAGCTTGTTTAGAGTCATGACCCTACTCTTCACAACAGTGAAATCTGGTCCAAAAACAGAAAAGCAGCCATAACTTAGCTAACATTCAGTCAATTCAGAACTCTCCAGGAAGAGTTCCCCACAATGCAGCTGCCACCCTAGGCAGAAATCTGTACCCCAATTTTAGATGGACAGGAAAGTGTTCCATGTGAGTCAAAAACAAAAGAACTAAAATTGCTCTGCAGTTAAGCTGAGAAGAAATGTCTATGAAAACATCATCTCCTTTGTCATTAGAAAATACAGTTCTTATACCAGCTGAAAATTTAGATATTCTTTATCTATTAATTATTGAAGGTTAAGTCAACTAATTAATATTTACTATACTTCTTTTGGACCTAAACAACATATTTTGATGTGAAAGTATTAAAACTAATTTAAAATTATCTGAAAACTGGAAGGGTACCATCCTAAAGCAAAAGATAAAAAAGGACAGCATTCATTTATTTAATCAGCCTAATACTACAAAGCCACATAAAATCTTTTATCAACTATAAATCACTGAATCTTTTATTAAAAAAATTTGGAGATTTCATGACATACTTAACAGATCACCTTTTGCCTACTTTGGATTAAATGCTATAAACCTAGAAAATCCTAATTAAAAAGCAATTTGACAAAGAAGTGGGCAGTGGGGCACAGGGAGAGTACCCTTTTCTTAAAATGAGCTCATTAATTCCATAGGATTAATAATTAAAAGTCCATCTGTTTTGAATGTCAATGTAAAACTGCTGAGGGTTCCAGTCAAGGGCATACTAATAAAAACAGTGACCTGAATAAAAGCTTACTGCATTCATGGTTAGACTCACAGTCTGTACTTCATCTTTATTTTGGATGATTTTATAAATAAATATAAATATTTATAAATATGCACAACCTATGGTAAATAAACAATAAAAACACACATTTATTTAATTGTATGCTTAAGGAATAGAGCAAACTTTTAAAAACAGATAAACTTTGTACTTATATAAGCATTCACTTTACACTTAATTTATTATCCCCAAGCAGACAGCTCATTTTCAGATTGTCTGTCCAAGAACAAGGTTACCCAGCTTTGCTCCTCCAGAATTTTCTCACTGCTTCTATTGATCCTGCGTGATCTATGCCTATTTAAAAAATGAAGAAGGAAAAAAACACCCTGTGAAATGAGAAGTCATCAAATCACCATACACTTAGGGAACTATTTCTGCTGCCACTACCTGGTTTACCTTGGAATTAACTTCTCTAGTCTCAGTTTCCTCATCTAAAAGAAACAGTCTAAAATAAACTTTTAACCCTAAAAATTCTGCATCCATGGCTCTCTAGCACCTCATATCCACTTCTGAAAGTTATAAATCAGATAAACAAAAACTTACATAAGAAGAACATTCTCAATACAAAGAATAAAAGCTCTGTAGGACACTAGAGCAAAGGAGAGTTCTGTAGAGAAGCAAGTAGGCAATGTCAATGTGAGTAGATGTTTAATTCTTTGAAGTGGCTTAATTATTAATTATTCTTTTGGACCATGATAACATGGCAAAATAACAGGTACCCTCACTAGTTTTCTTTTAAAAACTCAAAAGTGAAAAATTATTTAAAATTAATTTTTGCTTAAATGACTATCATAAAAATTATCCTCAAACAATTTAGAAATAGAATTATAGCCAGAATGAATTCAATACTCATTTTAAAGACAAGGACACTGAGATTCAAAAAGGTTGATCTATAATTTTTTCTATGTTATTTCTAATTTATTTTTTTTGGCCATACCACGTGCAGCAGGCAGGATCTGAGTTCCCCGACCAGGATCAAACCCGTGCCCACTTCCACTCCACATGGAAGCATGGAGTCTTAACCAATGGAGCACCAAAGAAGTCCCTCCAATTTGTTTTTAATGTTATCGCCTGTAATTTCAAATTAGTTTCTTCATTACAGAAATGAGAATCAAGTGAGCAGTGATTATTATTGTACTTAAAACTCAATCCATAAGTTGGGAATTAATCCATAAGTTCGGAATTAATATAGAAACATACCCATGTTTCTATAACAGTAACTAAGATCAGCTTTTAGTGCTGAATCCTAGGTTATGAGCCATGAGTGCCATATATGATAGGAAAATATATCCACATCTGGGTGGACAGAGAAGTCCATCCAGGGAAAGGCCTTTAAGTCAAGACCTCAAAGATGAATAGATGATGAGAGAGAGTAAAGAACATTACAAAAAGGAGCAACCACATGTTCAAGGGCCTGAGAGATAAAAAAGGAACTATAGAGAAATTCTAACTGGGATTAGAAAGATGTGATTGAAAAGACAGGGAGAACCAGATCACAGAAGGACTTCAGGCTTCATCAACACTTTGGACTATATTCTAAACCACTGAAATAAGGGAGGAACTATCAGATTTGCATTTTGGCTGCTATATAAATAATGAATCAGAGGTGGAACTCTAAAAATTATTTTTAAAAAGTATTCTATAATTTAGAAATTACTTTTTCCTCTTCCAATATTCAGAATCACATTCTGAGCCCCATAAAGCATGTGGCAATAAACAGCATAGTTAAAAAATTATACCAAATTCCATAGTATGTTATTTAGCTGACACTATGATGTTGGTTTATCAAATAATTGAGGTGATAAAACCAAAAATAACAATTTTCACCTAACTAAATTAGTTTTGAGGAATCCAGAATACATAAATATTTATCAGAATGTTTTAAAGGGGCTAGAAAAAAATTATCAATAAATTCATCACTACTGGTTTGTCACATGAATGTTTAGCAATGCCTTATTCCAAATGTTTTCTATTACATACTTTAAAAATGTGTCACAAAGTGTCAGTTCTTAAGGGGAAGAAAAATACATTTTATATAAGAATAAAATACTATAATTACAGTTATTTTTTACAGTTATTTGGTAACTCCACATGTCTTTCTCTCATATATTATATAATTATAAAAGTAGTAACTGAATACCTTTCCAAAGAACCTCTTATTCTGCCAGTGTTAAAACTCTTCCAGGGAGCAAGCAAGAAATGTTCTTCCTGCTCATACACTGTCAAAGACAAATGTGAGACTAATCAAAAGATTCCTACCAAGAACTTTCCAATAACTAGTTTTTCACTGATAATTCACTAAAATAAATTCAGTATATACAGCCTTGATCTTTGTGAAATGGCTCATCTGTCAGCAATCTTCCATTTTCCATTCAAAATGACTAATCTAAAATATGATAAAAACCTTACATTGTAGATTTTTACTTAAAATTAACAATATAATTTTATAAGTCAAAGCCAATGGATTAAAAAATACTATTTATACATACAAGTTCAGTATCTAAATACATATTATAAAATCGAGATGTGAAGGGGCATGTTCTTTAAAATAACCTAACGAAAAAAATGTTTTAATTTTACTGGGAGTCAGGATGTTTATAAACAAACAGTTTAAAAGTCAGACTGGAAAAAAAAATGGCTAAACTACTTTAACCAATAAATAACCATTAAAGAGTCTTCAGACATAAGTTAAAATATTCTTCTCACATAAATTTTTACATAATTTCACCCCTAACATTCTAACAATGTATTATGCTCTAATAAGGACTATCCTAATCTTCACCCAGCAATATTTTCAGGCTGATGTTATTATTCTCATTTCCGTGAATAATATCCATACTCAAGGGCCATTTTCCTTCTCATATTCAATATCATGCATGCTTGTATCAAGGTTCCTTTCCTCATATCCTGTCACAGTATCAATCACTGCCTCCTGTCCACTCAATCCACTTTTGATTTATCAGCCGCCGTCTTTCTGGACTCCATAACTCGACCCAAACCATTTTAACAAGACATTGACAAATAGCACCCAGTATCACATCAACCTGTTTCACTTAGTAAACTAAGAAACAGTAACTGTGACATCTCTGCATAAGTATTCCATTCTATTCCCCAGACTGATGTATATTAATGAGGAGATGGTATTTGAAATGCTTCTTCCACATCAGCATCTAATATGATCAAATTAGGAAATGGGATGATTTATTAAATTTTGTAGAGCTGAAATATTTCTTTATATCGCTGTATGTGTGGTTTCAGAAAGTGAGCTGTTGCTTTCAATTTTTCTACTGAGGATGTGCCTGCATTTCACAGACGAATTATTGTCTTTAAAAAGATTGCAAGAAGGCAAAATGTTATTAAGCAAATGCTCAGTAAAACAAACTAAATCAGTTTTAAAATTCCTAATTTAATGTAAATCTTGGTTGTTTCACTGAAATTCAGTTTGTGATCTTATTAAGTCATATTTGCATCGTACTGTCTTGCTGTAGGACAGTTTTAAATTTATAGCATTACCAACCAGCTTCACATCTTGACTTTTAAGACATGTCCTCAATAAAATAATTGCTCTATAAGTACACATTCTGTTCTTATTTTCAGATATAAGACAAAACAAAGATCAATGGGTTAATAAAAGAATAAAATAAAAATGCAAAATCAACTCTCAATATTTGGGTTACTTCTATAATTTTCATAATATGTTAAAATGTTTTTATTAAAGTGCTCCCCAACTTAAAGTTTAACAACTGTTTCATGGCCAGTTTAAATTTTAATCAATGAATTAGTTTTTCACATTATATTTGCATATGAAAAAGATATTTAATATGCTTAACAAAAAAATCAAAGTAGAAATGGGAAAGAATAAATGTAAAACACACATATTTTCCTAAAACATTGTCAACTTAACTCATCTTCTAGCTTCTAGACATTCCAGAAGTCAAATTCTTACTCATTTTAAAACTATAGGATTTCCAATTACAGAATTCACATTTAAGTCAGATCTAGAATAACCTAGCATACTGCACTCATTCAATAGTTTTTCTAATGGTGTCATCAATGATTTCTTTTGATTCATGGAAAATCAAAAGATTACAAATAAATGAATTCTAAAGGAGCTCTGATTTCATACACTGATTAGAAAAATACCAGTAAAATTCAGTAGGGCAATGCTATGCATGCAGTGTATAAGAAGGAGGAAAACATTACAGAAGAAAAGGATAGATCACCCTGTAAAGAATTATGTGTGATTCCCAGATACTTACTCCTCAGATTTCATTTATATGAACAAGGATCATTTGTTAGATGACTTTTATATGAAGTATTCATATAAGAGGCTAATTTAATTTTTAATTTTTTTAATTTCAGCATTATTCAAGTTGAAGAAATAACATGAATTGTTCCATTGTTATAATAAAATACAATCTTTTACTTTAATACCCAGAAAAGGACACCAGAAAAAGAACATCAGAAATGCTACCCTTTGTTCCCTAAACAGATAATCAAGGCCTGGAGAAGATGAGAATTAAATATAATTTTTAAATCTCTTAAACTCATAAAATATGATAGAAGAGTAGCAAACTCACAGGTATATTGTAGTATACAGTATATTGAAATAATAATTAAAATAATTTTTAAAAACCATAACATCTTTTCTGACTTTTATAGTTTACAAAGTACTTTCAATACACTATTTTATTAGATAAATGCATTTTCAGAAATAATGTTACACACTCTTTCCAATTAATAAATATTTCTTACTTTATCTACATGTGATACCATATTCTTAATGAAAATTTTCCTAATTTTCTCTAATACACAATAATCACCTCTTCCCTAACACCCCTCAAGCCTGTAGTTTACAGGATACAGTTAGCAGATTTAAACTGTCTCACTGAGTATTTGTCTCCTCTGTGTGAACGTATGCAGGCATACGTGCGGGTATGTGTATGTGCACACGTGGGTGTGCTTGTCTTACCATCCCAGTCTAAATGCTTTGTGCACGTAGAAACCTATATAGCACTGAAGTGAAAAGAAACACACAGATAGGACAATTAAGACATTACAAATTATGAAAAAGAAAAAACATATTTTAGAATTCACTTATTTCTTCAAATTTATGCTAACTCTCCCAGCTTTGCAGATAGAAGAATATGTCATTATCTATATACATAGATGCTGTTTGTGTGTGTGTGTGTTAGTCGCTCGGTCGTGTCCGACTCTTTGCGACCCCATGGACTGCAGCCCACCAGGCTCCTCTGTCCATGGGATTCTCCAAGCAAGAATACTGGAGTGGATTGCCATCCCTTCTCCATAGATGCTGTTTAAAGGAGAAAAAAAGGAAATGAAACAAAACTATTCACTAATGAAATGGCTTATTTCAAATGCCATTCCTTGTGTTTGTAAAATATAGCAAAACAGTACATATACAATAACTGCTATGTAAATGAGATAAATACTAGCAATTTTACAAACAGATTTATAATTACTACAGAAAAAACTAACATCAATAAATGAATTCTGGAACTATTACTATTGTTATCGGTTCTTACTGAGAACATACATAATGTTCACACATATGAAGTAATAAAATCCACAATTTAAGAAATCATCTGAGTCAATGATTACGTTATATAAAAAAATCTTTGATCTGACTTCTTGAATAAAAATCAAAATCCATCTGTATTAAGAAAAAGATTCGCTGCTATATTCAAAACAGATAATTAATAAGAACCTACTGTATAGTACAGGGAACTCCACTCCATACTCTGCAATAAGTGGATATATGTATATATATAACTGATGTACTCTGCTGTACAACAGAAACTAATACAACACTATAAATCATTTATACTCCAATAAAAATTAACTTTAAAAAAAGACAATTAAAAAGAAAAAAAAAAATTCATGTAAGGAGCCCAGAAAGTCAGTAACACCAGAAAATATTTGTCTGGGAATGCATAGTTCACGACTAAATCTGTAAACATCTTGAACACAAGCTATACTCAGAAGGTCTTTCAGATATGGTGTGATACATAGCACTATTTTAGCTCCATGTGAGGTAATTTTTAAAAAATCAAGTTGACTGTGGAATATATAAAAGTGATTATACAATTAGAAAACACATCAAGAGATGATTAAAAACAAAAAAAGATGAAAATATATCAGAAAATAAACCATAATCATCCCAATAGATGAGAAAAAGCATTTGACAGAAATCAACACCCACTGTTGCTGAAAACATCCTCAGCAAACAAGAAATATAAAAGGCTTTTCCTCAATTTTATAAAGGATGGTACAAAACCCTGAAGCTAACATCAAGTTTGAAGGTAAAAGACTGAATCCTTTCCTCCTACGATAGGGGAGATGTCAAGCATGCCTACTCTCACCACTCTTCTTCAATATTGAACTGGAAATCCTAAACAATGCAATGAGCCAAGAAAACTGAATAAATGGCTTATTTATTCAGTTAAATAAGAGAGCTTAAAAGTAAAACCATCCCAATGACTGCTTTCACAGAAAATCCTAAGGCATATTCAACATATCTACTAGAACTAGCAAGAACCAGCAAGGTTATAAGATTTGAAAGAAATACACAAAGTATATATAGAATATATAATATTCAAAATATGTAACACATAGTCAATTACATTTTATATATTGTCAGGAAATTATTCCAAAGTGAAATTTTAAAATAATTCCTTTTAAGTAATATCAGAAAGTTTTAAAATAAATAAAACATGTGCAAGACTGCTACACCTAAACTACAAAACACTGTTAGAAGAAATAAAGTCCCCCAAAATGGACAGATATGTTTATAGAGTGTTATGATATCAATTCTCCTATTCTATTTACTTACCTCCCAGTAAAAATCCTAACAGGATAATGTGAAGAAATTGTCAAATTATAAAACTCATATAGAAATATAAAAAAAATAATATCTAATTTCAAGACTTACTACATTTTACAGTAATCAAGATGGTGCGGTATGGGAATAAAAATAGATCAATAAAACCAAACAGACCACTGAACCAACCAACAAAATCACCTTCATACAATTAACTGGGTATTTGACAAAGCACCAGGATTACTCTGTAGGAAAATGAAACTCTTTTTTTAAATGGTGCTAGCTAGACTATCAAACAGGGGAAAAGATGAACCCATATTTCATACACTACACAAAAAAATAATTTGAGAATGATGTCAGCAAGATAACAAAATAGAAAGTCCCAGCCCCTGTTGTTGCCCTATAAAGACAACAACAATATACAGATCAAACAGATCTGTATATATTTGAAAAAACTGCTACATCATCTAGTCTTTAGGGACTGGCTTTTGTACAGGGGAATACCTTTACCAAACAGTCCAGCTACAGATTTTGGGGACCTCTGGAAGCTTTTTCTGTAGGTTGTACCTTCTCTAGACTTGTGCATGTAATTATGCATGATATAACTGTGTATGATAAACTTGTGCTGTATATCAAACAATATACAGATCAAAATATTCTTTTAATGAGAACTCCAGAAACCAATAAAGACGTGGTATATCTAATGAACACAAAATTAAGAACAGCTACAATGAGCGGGTAAAAAGTGCCATCACTTTACCCACAATCCTTCCCCAACAAAGCTGGCACAGCTCAGACTGGCTGGTGATTCTCCTTTGGAGGGTGGGAGCAGAGAAAAATGGGACATGCAGCCAGCATTCCATTTTTTCAAAGGGCTACTCAAGGGTTGGTTTCTGTCTTTGCTGATTTTGAATGCTAATGAAAGCACCATAGTTTGGATGACTGAAGGCTGCTGAAAGCAAGGGAGGGGCAGTGGCTTGCTGGAGAACCAGAGGACTTGTAGTACAGCAAAAAGTGGTCAACATATCTCAAAACAACCACAATAAAGTGCCTAACTCGAAATTTCTACCTTGGGAAGGAGAAAGAAAGCTGAAACAAGGATCCATTGTACCAGATTTTCAGATACTTGCCTAAAGGAAAGGTATATATGACTTGCCTGATTCAGACTGCTGATGCGAAGTAGGTATACTTTGGATCCTTGGGGGCTACTGACAACAAAGGAGAGTGGGACTGCTTGTTGCCTGAGCACCAGAGAACCTGAATTACTACAGACACATAGCAAAAAGCAAGAGATAAAAAGCTCCAGAAAAAGAAAAGTCAGCAACCTTCAAATGGATAATTACATGCACAAGTCTAGAGAAGGTACAACCTACAGAAAAAGTTCCAGAGGTCCCCAAAATCTGTAGTTGGACTGTTTGGTAAAGGTATTCCCCTGTACAAAGCCAGTCCCTAAAGACCAGATGATGTAGCAGTTTTTTCAAATATATAAAACTCAGTAAAATATTATGAAGCACATGAAAAAAGGAGCAATCACAACCCAATCAAAGTAACAAAATAAACCTACAGAAACCAATCCAAAACAAAGGGAGATCTGAGTTACCTAACAAGAATTTAACTGTCTTAAAGAAGATCAGTGATATACACAGATGTCCAACTAAATGAAATCAGAAAAATGAATAAAATGAAAATACCAACAAAGAGATAGAGATTATAGAAAAGGAAAAAAATAGAAATGCTGGAACTGAGGAATACAATAATTACACTGAAAAAATTCACTAGAGGAGCTCAACAGCAGACTTGATCAAGGAAAACAAAGAATCGGTGTCTTTTGTCAGGAGAAAGGAATGGCTACTTACTCAAGTATTCCTGCCTGGAGATTTCCAAAGACAGAGGAGCCTGGCGGGCTACAGTCCATGGGGTCAAAAAGAGTTGAACACAACTGAGAAACTAATACACTTTACACACACTTACATGCTGCCTACAAGAGACTTACTTTAGGTGTAAAGACAAAAATCAGCTTAAAGTGAATGGATGGAAAAAATATTCCATGCAAAGAATATTCAAAAGACAGTAGGGGTGGACCTATTTATATCAGACAAAATTTCCTTTAAGTGAAAAAATGTCACAAGAGGCAAAGACATTATGTAATAATAAAAGGGGCAATTCACTAGAAAGGTACAATAGTCCTAAACATACATACATACTTAATAATAGAATACTTAAATATATGAAACAATGACAGAACTTAAGTGAAAAATAGAAAGTAACACAATAATAGATTTCAATAAGCGACTTTCAATAACAGAAAAACCAGATATAAAACATAAGAAAACAGAGGACTTGAGCAACACTGTAGACCAACTGCACCTTACAGACATATATAGAGCACTCTACTCAATAGCAATAGAATCCACATTCTTCTCAAGCACACATGGAACATTCTTCATGACAGATTATGCATGTTAGGTGACAAAGTTTTAACAAATTTTAAAACACTGAAAGTATATGAAGTATCTGTTCATAATAAAAAGAAGCCTGAATAAAATAACAGCAGCAGAAAAACTTGAAAATTCATAAATATGTAAAAACCAAACACACTCTTGAAAAAACCAATGTGTCAAAGAAGAAACCACAAGGGAAATTAGAAAATATCTTGAGACAAATGAAAATGAAAACATACCAAAACTCATGGGCTGCAACAAAAGCTGTCCTAAGAGGGCGGTTTATAGCAGGAAACACCTATGTTAAAGCCTTCCCAGGTGGCGCTAATGGTAAAGAACTCACTTGCCAATACAGAGAAAATGAGACACAGGTTCAATCCCTGGGTCGGGAAGATCGCCTGGAGAAAAGCACGGCAACCCACTACAGAATTCTTGCCTGGAGAATAGCCATGGACAGAGGAACCCAGTGGGCTACAGTCCATAGGGTCGCAAAGAGTCAGACACGACTGAACCAACTTCACACGCATGCACCTACATTTAAAAAAAAAAAGGCCAAAAATCTCAAACCAATAACTTACCTTTACATCTCAGAGAACCAGAAAAAGAAAATAAAAGAAATAAAAAGATTATAAGACTACTATGAACAACTATGAACAACTACTATAAACAACATTACTTTGGCAACAAAGGTCCATCTAGTCAAAGCTATGATTTTTCCAGTAGTCATGTATGGATGTGAGAGTCGGACTGTTAAGAAAGTTGAGTGCTAAAGAATTGATGCTTTTGAACTGTGGTGTTGGAGAAGACTCTTGAGAGACCCTTGGACAGCAAGGAGATTCAACTGTCTATCCTAAAGGAAATCAGTCCTGAATATTCATTGGAAAGACTGATGCTGAAGCTGAAACTCCAATACTTTGGCCACCTGATGCGAAGAACTGACTCACTAGAAAAGACCCTGATGCTGGGAAAGACTGAAGGCAGGAGGAGAAGGGGATGACAGAGGATGAGATGGTTGCATGGCATCTCCGACTTAATGGACATGAGTTTGAGTAAACTGTAGCAGTTGGTGATGGACAGGGAGGCCTGTCATGCAGCAGTCCATGGGGTCGCAAAGAGTCAGACACGACTGAGCAACTGAATTGAACTGATGAGCAATTACATGCCAACAAATTAAATAACAGAAAAAAAATGGATAAATTCCTAGAAATATACAATTTAACAAGATTAAATTATGAAGAAAGAGGAAATCTGAACAAGCAAGGAGAATACTGAATCAGTAATTAAAAACTTTCCAACAAATAAAAGCCCAGGACCAGATGGCTTCACTGGAGAATTCTATCAGCCATTTAAATAACAATTAATGTCAGTTCCTCTCAAACTGTTCCAAAACAACTGAAGAAGAGGATACACTTCCAAACTCACGTTATAAGCCAGCATTATAACCCTGATACTGAAACCATACAAAGATACCACAAGAAAATAAAAATACAGATGAATATCTGTGAAAAACATGGATGCAAGGGAAATCAACAAAACAGTATCAAACCAAATTCAGCAGTACACTGAAACACTTATACAACATAACCAAACAGGATTTATCCTTGAATGAAAGGAATCTTAAATATGGAAAATAAGGAATATTAGACTGGGTAGCCTATCCCTTCTCCAGCAGATCTTTCCAACTCAGGAATCGAACCAGGTTCTCCTGCATTGCAGGCGGATTCTTTACCAGCTAAGCTATATGGGAAGCCCAAAATATGGAAAAATCATACTACATTAACAGAAATAGAGAATAAAACCCACATGATCATCTCAGCTGATGAAGAAAAACATCTTTTCATAAAATTCAACACCTTTTCATAATAAAAAGTTAACAAATTAGCAATAGAAGGAAGGTATTCCAAAATAATAAAGGTTATATATGAAAGACCCAGAGCTAACATCCTACTCAACAGTGAAAAACTGAAAGTTTTTCCTCTGAGTTCAGGAACAAGACAAGTATCCCCACACTCAACACAGTACTGGAATTCTCAGCCAGAGCAACTAGACATGAAAAAGACTAAATAAACAAATAGCATCCCAATTGGAAAGATACGTGTTTACAGATGACATGATCTTATATGCAGAAAATCCTAAGATTATACATACACACACACACACACATACCACCCCCAAAAAAATTAGAACTAATGAATTCAGAATTAATAGTCAAAAATAATTTGCATTTCTATATACTAACAATCTGGAAAAGAAATGAAAAAAAAAAAAAACCCATGTACAATACCATTAAAAAAAATTTTACGAATAAAGTTAACCAAGGGAGCAAAAGTCTTATATACTTTAAGTTGCAAGACACTGCTGAAAGAAATTAAATGTGACAAATAAAGGGTTAGACATCCCATATCCATGGCTTACAAAGATTTAATATTGTTAAACTGTGACAGGAGTCCATACTACCAAAGCTATCTACAGATTCACAACAATTCCTATCAAAATCCAAATGGCATTTTTTTTAGAAGCAGAAAAAAAATTCTAAAATTAATATGGAATGTCCAAAGACTCCAGTAGCCAAAACAATCTTGAAAAGGAACAAGACTGGAGGCCTCATACTTCCTGATTTCAACATATATTGTAAAGCTACAGTAACCAAAGTACAATATATGCAAACAGATAGACATATAGACCAATGGAACAGAACAGACAGCCCAAAAATAAACTCTTGAGTATATGGTAAAATGATCTTCAACAGCAGTAACAAGACTACATGATGAAGAAATGACAACCTTTACAATCAATGTTGGGAAAACTGTATATTCACATGCAAAAGAATGAAGGTGGACCCTTTTCTTACACCATATATAAATATTAACTCAAATGGATTAAGAGCTAAGCTTAATGTTTGAAACTACAAACCTTCTACAAGAAAGGGGAAAAGCATCGTGACATTGAAATGGTCAAATATTGCTTACATATGACATCAAAAGCACAAGTTAAAAAAAAAAATTAAGATAAATGGGACTACATCAAACCTTAAAATTTCTGTATAGGAAACAATCAGCACAGCGAAAAGACAATCTATCAAATAGTAAAAAACATTTGCAAACCATAACTCAGATAAGGGGTTAACATACAGACTTTTTTTAAATCTCTACAACTCATAAACAAACAAACAAAAAACAAGCAACGAGATAAAAATTGGTCAAAAGACTCAAATAAACATTTCTCCAAAGAAGAGCTATGAATGGCCAATAGGCATATAAAAAGATTCTCAACATTACTAAATCATCAGCAAAATGCAAATCAAAAACAAAGATACCCTGTTAAACTTGTTAGGATAGGCACTATCAAAAAAATAAAAAATTTAAGTGTTGGCAAGGATGTAAAGAAATTGGAATCCTTGTGTGCTATTGGTTAGTGTAAACTGGTGCAAGCGACTATAGAAAACAGTATGGAGGTTCCCAAAAAATTAAAAGCAGAACTATCATAGGAGTCCAGCAGTCCCACTTCAGATTATATAACCAAAAAGAACTGAGAGCAGGAAACTGAAGAAGTATTTGCACACTAATTTTCACTGCAGCATTATTCACTATATCCAAGATGTGGAAACACTCTAAATTTCCATCAGAAGATGATAGACAAAGAAAATGTGGTATACACATAGAACAGAATATTATTCAGCCTTGAAAAAGATGGAAATTCTGTCCTGTGTCATAACATAGATGTAATTTTGGACATAATGCTAAGTGAAAAAGCAAATTATAAAAAGGTAAACAGAGTATAATTCCATTTATATATGACTTGTCTGATACATCAAATTCATAGAAACAAAGCAGAAGGGCAACTGCCAGGAGAGGGGAGGAGGGGGAAACTGGGAGCAGTTGTTCCAAAGGTAGAGAGTCGCAGTCAGGAAATATCAAAGAGTTCTACAGATCTTTTGTAAAACAATGTGCATATACTTAACAGTACGAAAATGTGCCCTGAAAGTATGTTTAAAATTATCATTTATGTGTTTTTTACCACAGTAAAAAACATGTACCATAGGTACAAACAAAAAAGCTAAAATTACAAATACAATTTAAAACCATGAAATGGCACTACAAGTTGACAGCTTTGGCTAAAATTAATAAGACTAACACACCAAGTATGGGTGAGTTTATAAGTGGAATTCATATACATTTCTGGTGGGAATATAAATGATACAGCCATGGAAAATCATTTGGAAAACTCATTTTCTTATAAAACTAAAACAGGTACCTATACTATGACTCAGAAGTTGAACAACTAGATTTTCACTTATGAGAAATGAATTTAGATATTTACAAAAAAGATGTGTAAAAGAAATGTTTATAGTAGCTTTATTCATAATAGCCCAACCCATAAATAGTCTAGGAGATCATAACAAGAAAATAGATAAACAATGGTATGGTCACTACTTAGCAATAAACAAGAACAAAATAGTGATACATAAATCAAAGCATTAGGTTTACTGTATGAAGCCACTTGCAAAATATCTCTATTATATGATTACATCTACATAAAAATCTAGAAAAATGTGATAAATGCATACAATAGAATACTATTCAACAATAAAAGCTTTCCTGATAGCTCACTTGGTAAAGAATCTGCCTGCAATGCAGCAGACCCTAGTTCGATTCCTGGGTCAGGAAGATCTGCTGGAGGAGGGACAGGCTACCCACTCCAGTATTCTTGGGCTTCACATGTGGCTCAGCTTGCAAAGACTCCGCCTGCAATGCAGGAGACCTAGATTCGATCCCTGGGTTGGGAAGGTCCCCTGGAGAAGGGAACCTTCTACTCACTCCAGTATTCTGACCTGGAGAATTCCGTGGACTGTATAGTCCATAGGGTTGCAAAGAGTTGGACACTGACTGAGCAACTTTCACTTTCACATTCAACAATAACACCTGACCTGCCTCTTGAGAAACCTGTATGCTGGTCAGGAAGCAACAGTTAGAACTGGACATGGAACAACAGACTGGTTCCAAATAGGAAAAGGAGTACATCAAGGCTGTATATTGTCACCCTGCTTATTTAACTTCTATGCAGAGTACATCATGAGAAATGCTGGGCTGGAAGAAGCACAAGCTGGAATCAAGATTGCTGGGAGAAATACCAATAACCTCAGATATGCAGATGACACCACCCTTATGGCAGAAAGTAAAGAACTAAAGAGCCTCTTGACAAAAGTGAAAGAGGAGAGGGAAAAGTTGGCTTAAAGCTCAACATTCAGAAAACTAGCATCATGGCATCTGGTCCCATCACTTCATGGCAGATCGATGGGGAAACAGTGGAAACAGTGGCTGACTTTATTTTTCTGGGCTCCAAAATCACTACAGATGGTGATTGCAGCCATGAAATTAAAAGACACTTGCTCCTTGGAAGGAAAGTTATGACCAACCTAGACAGTATATTAAAAAGAAGAGACATTACTTTGTCAACAAAGGTCCGTCTAGTCAAGGCTATAGTTTTTCCAGTGGTCATGTATGGATGTGAGAGTTGGACTATAAAGAAAGCTGAGTGCCGAAGAATTGATGCTTTTGAACTGTGGTGTTGGAGAAAACTCTTGAGAGTCCCTTGGACTTCAAGGAGATCCAACCAGTCCATCGTAAAGGAATCAGTCCTGAATATTCATTGGAAGGACTGATGTTGAAGCTGAAACTCCAGTACTTTGGCCACCTGATGAGAAGAGCTGACTCATTGGAAAAGACCCTGATGCTGGGAAAGATTGAGGGCAGGAGGAGAAGGGGACGAAAGAGGATGAGATGGTTGGATGGCATCACCTACTTGATGGGCATGGGTTTGGGCGGACTCCGGGAGTTGGTGATGGACAGGGAGGCCTGGCGTGCTGCAGTTCATGGGGTTGCAAAGAGTTGGACACGACTGAGCAACTGAACTGAACTACTGATATACACAACAACATGACTGAATCTCAAAAGTATGCTGAATAGAAATTTTCAACACTCATAAAAAATAACCTACAGCAGAAAAAAGTGAAAACAGTGGTTACCTCTAAGCAGAATGCAAGCAGGAATTAATTGGCAACAACTATGAGGGAAGGCTTGGCACCAAGACCTGATGCTTTCAAACTGTGGTATTGGAGAAGACTCTTGAGAGTCCCATGGACTGCAAGGAGATCAAACCAGTCAATCCTAAAGGAAATCAACCCTGAATATTCATTGGAAGGTCTGATGCTGAAGCTGAAACTCCAGTACTTTGGCCACCTGATGCGAAGAGCTCACACATTAGAAAAGACTCATGCTGGGAAAGATGGAAGACAGGAGAAGGTGATGACAGAGGATGAGATGGTTGGATGGCATCACTGACTCAATGGATTAGAGTTTGAGCAAGCTCCAGGAGATGGTAAAGGACAGGGAAGCCTTGCATGCTGGAGTCCATAAAGTCACAAAGAGCTGGACATGACTCAGTGACTGAACAACAACAATGAGGGAATTTTCTGGGTAACAGTAATGCATGTTGGCAGGTAATGCATGCATCAGAACTTAGCAAGTATATGCTTAGAATTTGTGCATTTCAATGTATATAAATTTTGCCTCAAAGAGAAATTTGTTTTTGTTTTCAAAAGGAAAAATTTATAAAGAAATACTAAACTCTACTTACTGATAAGCATGCTAAAGATTTAAGGGGAAAGCCTACTAATGTCTGCAACTGGTAATGCATAAAAAAATTAGGATATTTTAATGGATAGAGAGAAATAGATAAATGAGTAAGTTGTAAAGTAAAAAAAAAAAAAATGGCAATCAAGGTGATAGATATATGGGTCTTCACTGTAAAATTCTATTTTGCTCAATGCTTGAAATTTATCACAAAAACATGCTGGAAGGAATCTATGAGATATATTTGAAGCAGCAATTAAAATAAAATTCATTTACTTTCAACACTTAAACACTTTTATCAATAGAAATGAGGCAGAAACATAAATAATTAGCAGTTCAAAGACTTGAAAAGGAACAACAAACTAAACCAAAGAAAGCACAAAGCAGAAAATAAGAATAAAAGCAGGAATTAATAAGATAGAAAATGGAGAAAAAGATCTAAATAATCAATTTAAATGTTTGCTTTTAAATTAACAAAATAGGCAGTCAACTAACTTAAATAAAGGAGAAAGCATAAATATAAAAAATAATAAGTGACAAGAGGAAAATAAGCATTGAAACAGAAGGAAAAAAGCTTAAATCATAAGAAATTACTTTGCAGATTTCTAGACAAATAAAGTTTAAAATACAGGTGAAATAGTTAATACACCAGAAAAATACAGTTTACCAAAATTAAGTCTATAAGAAATACAAAGTTTAAACTGACCAATTTCTGAAGAAATAAAGTTATCAAAAAATAAAAAAGCACCAGGCCCAGATGGTTTCACAAATCTACAACTCTGAATACCAGAAAACCTTCCCAATTCTTTTTATGAAGCAAGAATAATAAGTAATAACTGATAAACACAGTACAAAAAAAAAAAAGACCAACATCACATATGACTGTAATTGTAAAAGTACTCACCTTAAAAATTAGTGAACACATTAAGAAAATACTACACAAGGAACAACTAAGATTTAATCCAGAAAACCAAGATCAGTTCCTTAAGATCTAAGGGGGGAAAAAAAACTTGATTCTATTCACAGATGATGAAAAAGCCTTCAACAAAATTCAATATCCATTCCTGGAAAAAATAAAAACAAAGTTACAGATCCTCTCTGAACATGATCATATATATATATATATATAATATTATATTATATTATCATATATATATATATATATTCGTATAATCATATAAATAAATCCCCATGGGATTCTCCAGGTAAGAATACTGGAGTGGGTTGCCATTTCCATCTCCACTATTCTTGCCTGGAGAATCCCATGTAGAGAGGAACCTGGTAGATTACAGTCACTGAGGTCACAAAAAATCTGACATGACTTAGCGACTGGGCACAGGTGCATTTACACTAAAATCAGGAAAAAGATAAGGATGTATATCACCTCCTCTGGTATTCAATATTTTACTGGAAGTAAAAGCCAATGTAATTAGATGAGAGAAAGCAAACGGAAGAATAAAAATTGGAAAAGAAGCAAAATCGTATCTATTTGCAGAGAATATGACACTATGTGACAAACCCTAGAGAATCAATACTAAAACTAATTCAAACAATAAAAGAACTGAGTAAGGTAGCAGGGTGTAAAATTAACATAATCCATACTACCCAAAATAATATACAGATTCAATGCAATCTCTATCAAAATTCCAATGGTATTTTCACAGAAGTAGAACAATCCAAAAAATTTGTATGGAAACACAAAAAAACCTCAATAGCCAAACAATCTTGAGAAAAAAGAAAAAGTTGGAGGAATTGTGCTTCCCAATTTCAATCTATATTACAAAGCTATAATCATCAAAACAATATAGGTTTGGCCTAAAAACAAACACATAGATCAGTGGAAAATAGACAGCCCAGAAATGAAACCACACTTACACAGGTAATTAATTTACAACAAAGAAGATAAGAACATACACTAAGGGAAAGACAACCTCTGCAATAAGTGGTGTAGAAAAACTGGACAATTACATGCAAAATAATCAAACTGGACTATTTTTTCATACCATATACAAACATACACTGAAAATGGATTAATGGTTTAAATGTAAGATTTGAAACCATAAAACTTCTAGAAGAAGCAGTATGCTTTTTTGACATTGGTCCTAGCAATATTTTTTGGACAAGTCTCTTTGAGCAAAGGAAACAAAAGCCAAAATAAACAAATAGGACTACACAAAACTAAAAAACTTTCGCACAACAAAGGAAAGTATCAACAAAACAAAAAGGCAGCCTGCTGAATTGTAGAAGATATTTGCAAATGATATATCTGATAACTGGTTAATATCCAAAATATACAATGAACTCATACAACTTAACATCAAAAAAACAAACTAGACTACAAAATAGGCAGAGGACCCGAACAGACATTTTTTCAAAGACATACAGATGACCAACAGACACGTGAAAAGATGCTCAATATCACTAATCATGAGGAAAATGCAAATCAAAACCACAATGAGATAGCCTCTCACACCTGTCAGAATGGCTTTAATCAAAAGAAAACAAATAACATGTTGCCAAGGATGTACTTTGGTGGGAATGTAAATTGATACAGGCACCTCAAAAAAAATTCAGCAATTCTACTTTGAGATAAGTTTGTTTTTTATAGTGGTACATATAAGCAGTTCTGTAACTACATTCTGTGTATTCTAAAATTGAGGAAACAAGTAAATATACTGTGAATAACAGTAGGCTTCTCACTGTTGTAAAAGGAAGTGATATGATACATGTCACAACTTGAGTACTTTGAGAAGAACATAAAAATTGCACTAAAAAGCAAAATCATCAATTACTCTATAATCCATGGAAACTTGCAGCAAACTTTAAATATTTGACTTCTCTCTTCCTGCCATCCCTCAAAACATGCTTCATCTTTCAATTACTTTTTAGACATGTAACAACAAAGTTTTGTGAAAGTATTTGACTTCTCATGACTGATATCACTCTTTTATTAAAAAGCACAGAGATCATTAACAAAATTTAGAATCACAGAGTACTACACTTTTTCTTTGAAAAACTCACTACAGTTGACCCTTGAACAACGTGGGTTTGAACTGTGAAGATTTTTTGAACTGTAGATCTTTTTTCAATAAATACTACAGTACTATATAAACTGCAGCTGGCCAGATATGTAGATGCAGAACTGTGGAGAGGGAAGGCCATTATGGGACCCAAGCATCTTCAGACTTTGGAATCGGCAGCAGGTCCTGGAATCAATCTCCTAAAGATACTGAGGAACAAATGTACCTACATCTTCTTTATTTAAAGTAAAGCCTTAATTAACTAAACTTTTCAAGAAATGAGTTGCCTAATTTTCTTGTTAAATTAAGATTAACCTAGAAACTCTTTCAGTTTAAACATTTTGAAGAACAAAGTCTTAAAATACATTTTCCAAAATTATGTCATGTATCAAACATGGATAGAAGTATTTTCTCAAAACATAGTGATTTTCAACGTCTCCAGACTATTTGGTTATTGCAGTTATATGCTGAAGTAAGTGTCATTATAAGAGATACAACAGACTGAGAAATTGCTATTTTGAATAAACCTCTGAACTTGTTTCCTCATATACAAAATGCAGGTATAAACCTGCATGACAACCTGACAGGGTTACAAAACTCAAAACCAGTAGTAAAATGAATGTGTGCTGGATAGTTTGTTGCTGACTAGACACCACTGCCATTTCTTTTCAGACCTTCCTTGCACTGTAAAATAGAAGAAATTAACCTCTCCAGATTCCCATCTGGACGCAGTTGCAGGTAGATACTTGAGAAGAGAAGCAGCCTCCAGGTAAGTAGTTTCTTGAGAACTACACACTTTGGTGCTACAAAGCTAGAGTTCTTAAAAGTTCTTAAAAAAATAAGCAGCTTCCATACTTCAGGCTAAAATAATCAGTAATAGCTTCCCTAATTCCCTGAGCCCTTCCAAAAGTTATATAAGCCTTTAATTCCCCAAGTTAAAAGCCTGATGCTTGGAACCTAGTGGCTTGCATTTTCCAAATCAAACTGTGTTTGACTTATAAGGTGTATGTGAAAATGCTCTACAAACTAAAAAAGACAATACAAAAGCATGGATTATTATTTCCGTTCTCCCTGATAGGAAATTTCAGTTGAAGTTGTTTTCTGATAATCAGTTTCTAAAAGCAATGTTTGGTACCAAAAGATTCCCCTGCAAGAGTTTACGATATATGAGAATAACAACATAATATTCATAATGCAACTTTTACGAATCAGGAGTCAAATGTGATGGTGGATGAGAAAGGATGGATTAAATGTGACTTGGGAGTGAAAAGGTAAAAATTAAGAAATGATTTAAGGAAGA
Source organism: Bos javanicus (assembly GCF_032452875.1). Lineage (NCBI taxonomy): Eukaryota > Metazoa > Chordata > Mammalia > Artiodactyla > Bovidae > Bos > Bos javanicus. The sequence goes on from NC_083868.1 coordinate 109,358,241, forward strand.
GAATTAAAGATTAAACAGACCTGAACACTAAAGGGGTAGGAAAACTTAAATTGGAAACAATATAAGAAACTGGAAGAAAGAGCATGCTCAGATAAACAAACCAAGCAACTCAGAGGCATGGATGGAGAACAAAAGGCATGTAACACAAAGTGGCTTCCTTTCATGTTGAGTGTGTACAAAGGAGAGGGGGCTGGGGCCAAGTAGTAGTACAAGGCCGGAAAAGCGAAACATTTGGACTTGACTATTATTATCCAACTTCAGATTCAGAGAGACTTGTAGAATTTTATGCCTAAACAAAATCATGCTGCGAATTAACATACTGCCAAAACTAGAGCCTAACAGGATACAAAACTACGCAAAAGAAACTGCTTTTCCTAAAACACTGTTTTTGTCCTAACACTCTTCTTCTCAAAAACGGTGGGCCCTCCTTACCATGGTTCCCATCCTATTCAACCATATCTTCTAGCATTACCCAAAACATACAACTCTTTCCAGATAGGCTACACTCTGTATTACTGGCCCTTGAGCACAGCCAGAAAATGCTAGTTCTGCCGCTATAACAAAGTACCATATACCGGGAAGCTTAAACAACAGAAATGTATCTCACAAAGGCCGTAAAGTCAAAGATCAATATGCCAGTTGATCTGGTTCCTGATAAGGGCTCCCCTCCTGGTTTGTAGATGGCCACTTTTTCAGTGTCTCACATGGCCTTTCCTTTGAGTGTATGCTCAAAGAGAGAGAAAGATCTCTCTCTCTCTTCTTATAAGGCCACCAGCCCTGTTGGATTAGGGCCCCACCCACCTTTATGACTTTAACTTTAATTACCTCCATAAAGGCCCTATCTCCAAACACAGTTACACTGGGGGTTGAAACTTCAACATGAATTCAGCAGGGACACAGTCACTCCAAAATATACTGGATTATTTCTAAGGCTAAACCTTAAGAGATTTTGCAGCTTCTGTTCTTACGTTCTTGAAATACTTCCTCTATCATGCGAAAAAGCCCAGCCATTCCTATCAAAGGATGAAAAGCCACAGGGAAACTAAGGCACCCACCCCCCACCCGACCCCCTGCTGCTGAGTCAACAGCCAACACCAAATGCCAGATACGTGAATGGAGCCACACTGCACCATCCAGTTTCAATGAAGCTATCAGAAAGCTACAACCACATGCGTGACCCTAGGTAAAACTAACAGAAATGCCAGGTAAGCTGAGTCAGAATTGTAAAATGGAGGGAAAAATAAATGATTATTGCTTTAAGTCACTAAATTTTGTTACAAAGCAGTAAATAGTTGATATGGCATACCTTCTTGTTCTACTTTTTGACCTAGACCTCTGAACTCTGTATGATTTTCCTCGACCCCTTGAACGACTTTGACTTCGTTTTCTTCTAGAGCCATAAGAAGAGCTACTGCTTGATCGATGTCTGCGTCTGAAAAAGAACATAATCAAATATTACTTGCCTTCAAAATGTTACTAGATACTATGTTATGAGAACTATACTGGTTTATAGGCTTATCTACAAAGAATAGACAAAGGATGAAGACCTATGGGCTAGGTCTGGAAGAAAACAAAATAAAATCTTTGGGTTGAGACTTAAACCTCATAAATATATAACTACAAAAAGAAAAATATTTTACCCATAAAATTTCAAAGTACAAAACCATATGAATTCTAAGGAATGTCACTCTTGCTACTACATAAGTAAAAATTACAAAAATCACCTTCTATCATAAGAATGTGAGCGAGGCTGAAGATCTCTGGACCAAGATCTTGACTTTGACCTTGATCTCCTTCCACCTTTCTTTCGGCTGTACGTTCTACTATCTGAAGAACTACTGGAAGAAGATCGTCTACGGTGTTTCTTTTTTCTCTTGCTTCTGCTTTCTTCTTCAGTATCTGATGACCGGCGGCCCATTTCTACAGGTTTAAATTCAAAGAAAATTATTTCCAACATGATGGAACAATGGATGAAATTTAATATAGTAATTTTTTGTATCTGTAAAAATTTTAAATGTCTTAGTAAAGTAAAATTTAAATGTACCAATCTTAACAAGACATGTGAAACAGCTCCAGTACAGTCTTCTAGCACTATCAGTTTACTGTTTTCACAATTTATGAATAAAGTAAACTCGTCCTAAATTTTTTTAAATGTCTCCAAAACTGGCAACCCTGAGGGTGGTTCCTTACAACAATTTTCTTATAGTTCAAGTTGCATTTATCATTAATTATATGACACTTGGTTTAGGGATCAACTATCTAATCTTATATTCTCACATTCCCTAAAGATAAAAGATATTTTACTATCTTTTACAGTTAAACTTTCCTAACTGAAAATTGTAAAATTTTCATCTCTGTTCAAGCTATCAGAAATTTTTTATCTCTGTTTCTTTCCAAGGCAAACCATTCAAAATCACGGTAATCTAAGTCTCTGCCCTGACCAGTAACGCTGAAGAAGCTAAAGTTGAACGGTTCTATGAAGACCTACAAGACCTTCTAGAACTAACACCCAAAAAAGATGTCCTTTTCATTACAGGGGACTGGAACGTATAGAAAGTAGGAAGTCAAGAAACACCTGGAATAACAGGTAAATTTATCCTTGGAGTACAGAATGAAGCAGGGCAAAGGCTAATAGAGTTCTGCCAAAAGAACGCACTGGTCATAGCAAACACCTTCTTCCAACAAAACAAGAGAATACTCTATGCATGGACATCACCAGATGGTTGACACAGAAATCAGATTGATTATATTCTTTGCAGCCAAAGATGGAGAAGCTCTATACAGTCAGGAAAAACAAGACTGAGAGCTGACTGTGGCTCAGATCATGAACTCCTTATTGCCAAATTCATACTTAAATTGAAGAAAGTGGGGAAAACCACTAGACCATTCAGGTATGACCTAAATCAAATCCCTTATGACTATACAGTGGAAGTAAGAAGTATTTTTAAGGGTCTAGATCTAATAGTCAGAGTGCCTGATGAACTATGGATGGAGGTTTGTGACATTGTACAGGAGACAGGAATCAAGACCATGCCCAAGAAAAAGAAAGGCAAAAAAGCAAAATGACTGTCTGAGGAGGCCTTACAAATAGCTGTGAAAAGAAGCAAAGCGAAAAGCAAAGGAGAAAAGGAAAGATATACACCCATTTGAATGCAGAGTTCCAAAGAACAGCAAGGAGAGATACGAAAGCCTTCCTCAGCAATCAATGCAAAGAAATAGAGGAAAACAACAGAATGGGAAAGACTAGAGTTCTCTTCAAGAAAATTAGAGATACCAAAGGAACATTTCATGCAAAGATGGGCACAATAAAGGACAGAATTGGCAGGGACCTAACAGAAGCAGAAGATATTAAGAAGAGGTGGCAAGAATACACAGAAGAACTGTACAAAAAAGATCTTCATGACCAAGATAATCACAATGGTGATAATCACTTACCTAGAACCAGACATCCTGGAATGTGAAGTCAAGTGGGCCTTAGGAAGCATCACTATGAACAAAGCTAGTGGAGGTGATGGAATTCCGGTTGCTGCTGCTGCAGCTTCAGTCATGTCTGACTCTGTGTGACCCCAGAGACGGCAGCCCACCAGGCTCCCCTGTCCTTGGGATTCTCCACGCAAGAACACTGGACTGGGTTGCCATTTCCTTCTCCAATGCATGAAAGTAAAAAGTGAAAGTGAAGTCGCTCAGTCGTGTCCAACTCCTAGCGACCCCATGGACTGCAGTGCACGAGGCTCCTCCATCCATGGGATCCTCCAGGCAAGAGTACTAGAGTGGGGTGCCATTGCCTTCTCCAGGAATTCCAGTTGAGCTATTTCAAATCCTGAAAGATGATGCTGTGAAACTACTGCATTCAATATGCCAGCAAATTTGGAAAACTCAGCAGTGGCCACAGGACTGGAAAAGGTCAGTTTTCATTCCAATCCCAAAGAATGGCAGTGCCAAACAATGCTCAAACTACCACACAATTGTACTCATCTCACACACTAGTAAAGTAATGCTTAAAATTCTCCAAGCCAGGCTTCAACAGGATATGAACCGTGAACTTCCAGATGTTCAAGCTGGATTTAGAAAAGGCAGAGAAACCAGAGATCAAATTGCCAACATCCGCTGGATCATCGAAAAAGCAAGAGAGTTCCAGAAAAACATCTATTTCTGCTTTATTGACTATGCCAAAGCCTTTGACTGTGTGGATCACAACAAACTGTGGAAAATACCTCAAGAGATGGGAATATCAGACCACCTGACCTGCCTCTTGAGAAACCCGTATGCAGGTCAGGAAGAAACAGTTAGAACTGGACATGGAACAACAGACTGGTTCCAAATAGGAAAAGGAGTACGTCAAGGCTGTATATTGTCACCCTGCTTATTTAACTCATATGCAGAGTACATCATGAGAAACGCTGGGCTGGAGGAAGCACAAACTGGAATCAAGATTGCCGGGAGAAATATCAATAACCTCAGATATGCAGATGATACCACCCTTATGGCAGAAAGTGAAGAAGAACTAAAAAGCCTCTTGATGAAAGTGAAAGAGGAAAGTGAAAAAGTTGGCTTAAAGCTCAACATTCAGAAAACAAAGATCATGGCATCCAGTCCCACCACTTCATGGCAAATAGATGGGGAAACAGTGGCTGGCTTTATTTTTCTGGGCTCCAAAATCACTGCAGACGGTGACTGCAGCCATGAAATTAAAAGACTCTTACTCCTTGGAAGGAAAGTTATGACCAACCTAGACAGCATATTAAGAAGCAAAGACATTACTTTGCCAACAAAGGTCCATCTAGTCAAGGCTATGGTTTTTTCAGTGGTCATGTATGGAGGTGAGAGTTGGACTATAAAGAAAGCTGAGTGCCGAAGAAATGATGCTTTTGAACTGTGGTGTTGGAGAAGACTCTTGAGAGTCCCTTGGACTGCAAGGAGATCCAACCAGTCCATCCTAAAGGAGATCAGTCCTGAATATTCCTTGGAAGGACTGATGCTGAAGCTGAAACTCCAGTACTTTGGCCACCTCATGTGAAGAGCTGACTCATTTGAAAAGACCCTGATGCTGGGAAAGATTGAGGGCAGGAGGAGACGGGGAGGACAGAGGATGAGATGGTTGGATGGCATCACCGACTCGATGGACATGGGTTTGGATGGACTCCGGGAGTTGGTGATGGACAGGGAGGCCTGGCATGCTGTGGTTCATGGGGTCGCAAAGAGTCAGACTGAACTGAACTGAATTGAAAATTCTAAAATTTCAAATGGATAAGACCTCATTAATCATCAACAAAGTGCAAACTGAAACAATACACCATTATCATGTAACTCATAAAATATGAGAAAGGAAATGTTAACTAATGTACCAAAGTTGATGAAGTATTGTTAACTAAAATATCAAAAATGAAGTCTAACTGTTCACATTGCTAGTACCCATAAAAGTGGTGATAAAATCCTTCCAGAAAGCAATTAAACAATTTAAATAAAGAGTTTTAAAAATGTTGATGCTTCTTTGACAAAGCAATCTTATTTCTAGGCATATATCTGCAAAGTTTTCCTTAAAAGATATATTCATGAAGATATTCATTGTAGCATTATCTAAAACTGTATGTACAGAGGGCTTCCTTGGTGGCTTAATGGTAATGAATCCACCTACCAATGCAAGAGACATGGGTTTGACCCCTGATCCAAGAGGATACCACATGCCCTGGAGCAACTAAGCCCGTGCCCCACAACCCCTGAGTGTGCTCTAGAAACCGGGAACCACAGCTACTGAGCCCATAAGCGACAGCTACTGAGCACACTAGAGTCTGTGCTCCGAAACAAGAGAAGTCACCACAATAAGAAGACCATGTACTGCAAGAAGAGAAAAGCTTCTGCAGAAACAAAGATCCAGCACAGCCAAAAACAAATACAATAAACAAATACAATTAAAACTGCATGTAGAGAGACCACAATGTAAGAAAATATATGCATATGAGTAAAAGCAAAAATGAAGACAAGTGATAAATATTTAAGTAAGGAAATTGGGTAATTTTTTTCTCTTTTTTAACTGTATTCTATATGGCTATGGTATATTTACTATACAAAAGAAAAAACATATAGAATATAAAGTTTTTATATTTAGACAATAACTGATAAGAAGCCTACTTGTCTTACTTTAAAGTTAGATTCTCATATGGAATCTTATTTTTTTACTAAAATAGATATTAGCTATCTTTGGATGTCACATAAAAGCAAGATCCATCTTTCCTAATAGGTAGGATAGTTAATGAATCAGATAAACAAAAATCTCACACTTCATCTTAATATTTATTTAAATTAAGTTAAATATCATTACTCTAAAAAAAAGCAATACATTAAATTACAGCTTTGTTTTCAGAACCAAGTGAGCCATCCCTTCCTTGACTATAATGCAATTCTAGTTGAAAGTCACTGTTGTAACTCAATTCAAAACTTAAAGCTATTTACCTGGAGCCAGAATTAGACTTTAAATATAGTTCTGAACCTCAAAGCTGTTCACATTTCTAACATTTCACAGTTCAACTGAACATTGGAAAAACTTGGTTTTGAAAAGCTCAGTAAATCACTAGCACATCTAAGCCCGTTTCCTCATTGAAAACAAAACTGCACTTCATGTAAGATCACCATGATCCTCTCCAGCTCTCAAAATACTACAATTATGAAATCTTATATATACATACAGTATATATGTACATACATACATATATATTTAAATGTGTGTATATAATAAACTAAAGATCCTCTTGATGAGGGTAAAAGAGGGGAGTGAAAAAAGCTGGCTTAAAGCTCAACATTCAAAAAACAAAGACCATGGCATCCAGTCCCATCACTTTATGGCAAACAGATGGGGAAAAAGTGCAAACAGTGACAGGTTTTTTCTTGGGCTCCAAAATCACTGCGGACAGAGACTGTATCCATGAAATTAAAAGACGCTTGCTCCTTGGAATAAAAGCTACGACAATCCTAGACAGCTTATTACAAAGCAGAGACATCACTTTAGCACCAAAGGTCCACACAGTGAAAGCTATGGTTTTTCCCATAGTCACGTACAGATGTGAGAGTTGGACCATAAAGAAGCCTAAGCGCCAGTGCCGAAGAATCAATGTTTTCGAAACATGGTGCTGCAGAAGTTCTTGAGAGTCCCTTGGACTGCAAGGAGATCAAACCAGTCAATCCTAAAGGAAATCAACCCTGAATATTCACTGGAAAGAATGATGCTGAAGCTGAAACTCCAATACTTTGGCCACCTGATACAAAGAGCCAACTCACTGGAAAAGACCCTGATGCTGGGAAAGACTGAGGGCAAGAGGAGAAGGAGGTAACAGAGGATGAGACAGTTGGCTGGCATCACTGACTCAATGAACATGAATTTGAGCAAACTCCAAGAGACAGTGAAGTCAGGGAAGCCTGGCATACTGTAGTTTATGGGGTCGCAAAGAGTCAGACATGACTTAGTGACTAAAAACAACAATAACATGTATTTACATATTTATATCCATATAGCCATTATATATCATATATAACCACATATCTCTGTATATGTATATATGTATGTATATACATATATATGTATTTCATTAAGGAATTTATATATAATTGATAATATTGATCATCTAAGCATTCTAATTTCCTTTTTCTTTCTTTCTTGTTTCAACCTTTAAACAGTTAAGAATTTTCTCTACTTGCAAATAACCAAATTAAGATGGGTTTTTATTTATTACCTGGTTTAAAAAATACTAACATTATAGTAAAGGATAAAAAAGTATAAAGAGGATAAACAAGACCAGAGGAGAAAACTACAGGAACAGTAGACAAGATATGTCAACAAATTTTTAGCAAATAAAAAACAGATGCAGGATTTAGAACTAAGAATGCTGAACATCAAGCAACTGCAGAGATTTCCAATTGAAGAAAAGCCAATTCACATAGCAAAAATCAGAAAGGATCAGGAATTTGAGACACCAGATACCACAGCAGGCACAATGAGGCACAGAACTAAAAAACAAAGGAATTGGTTGAAATTCTATAAAAGAAGTAATTGCTCAGGTCCCCTATGCCATTCAACCAGATCAGTTCAGTTCAGTCGCTCAGTTGTGTCCAACTCTTTTCGACCCCATGAATCACAGAACACCAGGCCTCCCTGTCCATCACCAACTCCCAGCGTTTACCCAAACTCATGTCCATTGAGTCGGTGATGCCATCCAGCCATCTCATCCTCTGTTGTCCCCTTTTCCTCCTGCCCCCAATCCCCCCCAGCATCAGAGTCTTTTCCAATGAGTCAGCTCTTCGCATGAGGTGGCCAAAGCACTGAGTTTCAGCTTTAGCATCATGGGGGACTGCTATTCCCCATTCCCAGAAGGAGAGGTGGTTTATTTTAGAAAAATGATGAAACAGTGAAGCACCAGGTCCAGGGGTACAGGAAAAGAGGGCAGAGAAATGTTCCACTAAAAGTTAAAGGGATTAAGTGAACCATCTAACAGTAAATACTATCACCTATGTGGACTTCCCTGGTGGCTCAGACAGTAAAGCGCCTGTCTACAATGCAGGAGACCCTGCTTCGAGCCCTGGGTTGGGAAGATCCTCTGGAGAAGGAAATGGCAATCCACTCCAGTACCATTGCCTGGAAAATCCCATGGACAGAGGAGCTTGGTAGGCTATAGTCCATGGGGTCGCAAAGAGTCTGACACGACTGAGCAATTTCACTTCACTTTGTGTGTACTTGGCTCCAAGAATTCAGAGTATTCTTTTCTCCAAAAACTAAACAGTACCTGGAAGAAGCCATATTAAAACCAAGTCCACCAGTTAACAAGCCCAAACCTTAAACACAGCAAACTTTTTTTTTAATACTTCTTTTTGCTTTGGCCATGCCACACGGCTTGTGGGATCTTAGTTCCTTGACCAGGCACCAAACCCGTGTCCTCAGCAGCAAGAGTATGGAGTCTTAACCACTGAAATTCCCCACAGTAAACTTTTTTCTACAAAGGTTTCTTCTGGTAACTTTTTAGTAATTATACAACAAAAGAAAACAAATCACATGATGAAACTCTTCATCATAAGAGACAGAAGCCAAGCAGAAAAACAAGCAACTCATAGTAAGCCAGGAACATGCAAGAAAACTTCAAACAAAACACTATCCTCAGAAATGTATGAGAAGATGATCCAAACAAGAATAGGAGGAACAGCCATAGAATAGGAGAGAAATCTTGGAATTTAAACAAACAATAAGTTGTAAGTAACACAATAGGGTCAGAGGATACTATCAAAGGGCTCATGAAAAGTAGAAAGAAAAAGATTAAAAAAATAGGAGGTAAAAGAGGATCAACCCAGGAAGTCCAATATCCAATTAATATATATTCCAGAAAGAAACAGAGCATAGAAAACAGAAAACTATCCAAAGAATAATTTTTAAAATTTACAGAATTGAAAGACTTGAATTGCCCTAAGTCCCTGGGACAATGAATTTGAGAAGACCTATACCTGACATACCTCATAAAACTTCAGAAACGAGAAATACAAAGAAGAACCTAGAAACTTCTAAAGGTAAAAAATGGTAAAAGGCATAGGGCTTCTCAGCAGCAACACAGCAAACAATGGAGACTTGCCTTCAGAGTTTTAATTGAAAATCATTTTCAAACTAGAATGTATATTCAGCTGAAGCATAGATCTAATATGAGATCAGAATAAAGACATTTTCAGATATGCAAGGGCTCCAATTATACCTTAAGCTCATCCTTTTTTAGGAAGGTATTGAAGAATGTGCTCCAACAGAAAGACAGAGTGAATAAAGATGACCCAGATTCAGAAATAACACTTGAGATAGGTTAAAAAGTCCCAGAGTGATAGCATGCCAAGGTATAAGGAATACATCAATGAACAAGAGAGAAAAATCCTTGCCCTCAAGGAGTTTACATTCTAGTTTAATAGTAGTTCCCAATCGGTTCTGTAGACCCCAGGTTATTCCTAAGACCTGAAGGGATCCAACCAGCCAAAACTAGTTTTATTACGACGCTAAAACTTGATTTACCTTTTTACTGTGTTGACTTTTGTGCTGATGATGTAGAAGCAGTGGTAGGCAAAATTGCTGGTGCTTTAACAGGAATCAAGGTAATGGGACCAAACTACTAACAGTCACTGAATTCTTCACTGCAATATACAGTTGTTGTTGTTGTTTTTTAAAGAAAGGCAGTTTCACTTAGGTATGTCCTTGATAAAGCAGTAAAATCATTAATTCTATAAATTTCAACCCCTGAGAACACATCTTAATATTCTGTGTGATGAAATAGGAAACACAGAAACTAAAGAACAACAGGTTATCTTGAGGAAACATTTGTGCAGCTGAATAACAAATTGAACTAGCTGCTTTTATTGTGAAACACTATTTAAAAGAACTGACTGTGATTATTCAGACATGGGCATGTGACATTTTTTCAAGAATGAATTAAAGGAGTCTATCCTTTAAGGAAACTGTCAATTTGTTGCCAGTGATAAAATCTGATCTCTCAATTAACGAATATATATGGAATCTAGAAAAATGTTACTGATGAACCTATTTGTAGGGAAGGAATGGAGAGGCAGATGGAGAGAACAAACGTGTGGACACAGCAGAGGAAAGAAAGGATGAGACAGACTGAGAAAGTGGTATTGACATTTATACACTATCATGTGTAAAACAGCTAGTGGTAAGTTCCTATATAACACAGGGAGCCCAGTCTGGCACTCCGTGATGACCTAGAGGGATGGGATAGGGTAGGTAAGGGAGGCAATATATATAATTATGACTGATAATGCATTGTTCTATGGCAGAAACCAACACAACATTGTAAAGCAATTTGCCTCCAATTTAAAAATAGATTAAAAATAAAATATAATACTAACACAAAAAAATTTGAGCGCTCAAACAAAAATCAAAATGTTGGATGACTTGTATTTGTCACCATGAGACTGACAACTTCTCAGCACTTAAAGATTTCTTTGAGGAGGTCAATGGTGATATTAACAAATTGGAATTTTTAAATTATATAATGAAAAGTTTGTCTATATTTAGAAGCTACACATAACTCACTGAACCAGTATTTTCCAATAAGCCAATGTACGATGTCACAGACTCATGTTATGAGTAAAATATCCATTCAGGGTAGGAGACAAACCGATAGACTTTAATGTAACAGAGCATGAAAAGGTCATTGACATCGTTTCAAATACCACATTGCAACAAATGTTTAAGAAACTACTACCTGTCAAGTTATGGCACAGTATTAAGGAAGTAATTATCTGAAAAGGGTATTAAAATACTATTTTTTCCAACAGCATTATCTGTGTGAAATCCGGATTTTCTTCATATAATTCATTCAAAAAGTCATCACAATAGACTGAATGTGAAAGCAGATACAAGAATCCAGTTGTCTTCTATTAAGCCAGACAGTAGAGATTTGCTGTCTGGAAAGGAAAAATAATGCCACTTTTTTCACTTTTGTTTTGGAAAATATAGCTATCTTTCACATCAAATATGTTATTTATGTTACCAAGTAATGGATTTATTACTGTTATTTGTATGTGGACTAATTAATAAATACTTCAAATTTTTGTTTTAATTACTAGAAAGGCAATATTTCTAGATATAGCCCATGTAGATAAAAGTCTGTGGGGTTCTCTATAATTTTTAAGCATGTAAAGGGATCTTAAATCTAAAAAGCATGAGACCTACTACTCTAAGGTACCTATAGTCATTTTTATTCTACATTTTTGTCCAGCTTAAGTACCTACATAAGGCATAAAGAAGTAGGAAAAAAAGAAAAGGAAATACATCTAATTATGTATCTTGCTGATGACCAAAAAAAGAGACTGAGAGGTGGGTATACATTTTTCTATTCTTTAATGTCAAATAATGTAATTCATCCATATTAGAAGAATGATTACATTTAACTCAGAAAAGTTAATGGAAGATATACAATCCTTCCTTAGAGTAACCAAATGAAAAAATGATTAAAAAATCAGTCATAAATTTATAAATACTTTTTCTGGTGATGCATTTACATTTCAAAAAAATCACACCAAAGTATAATTAATCTCAATAAGAGAAACAAAAAGTCATTACATTTCTTTATTATAAATAAACTCAAATACTTATTCAGAAAAGGAACTGAACACTAAGAACAAATCAAAGGTAGGTCCAAAAACTGTCTTCTCATCAATGACAGTACTGAATTCCTACTCACTACCCTATATACTTATCACTGGATTTCCATAATGTCACTAGCATGTAATTTGCTCATTCAAGTCATAGTGGTTGATTTATATTATATCACACATTTCCAGTAAGGAAGAACTGTTTTTATTTAACTCCATTGGTAAGTATAACACATGGCAAGATGCATTAATAGCTCTTTCCAGTAAGAGCAAAGATAAATTGAGCATAGATTTTTAGGAGTCCCAGAACCTAACACTTTTTCAATCCATCTGTAAGCAGAAAAGGCAAATAGGGAGAGAAGGCTCTCAGTTTTCTGTTCTCACTTGTCTCTATTACTTCCTGGTTGCAGTTTCATGGTAATAAACCATATCCAACTAACTCCCATTACAGAATTGAAGCTATAACAATAATGACTACAGTAGGACATCAATTTACAAAATCATCATATTGTAAAGTTTAGGTGATTGACTGAAGATGTAGAAGCCAAAATGCGTCATTCAAAAGAGAGCTTAAAGGCATACACAAGTAGTTCCTTTGTCTGGTAATCAATAAGGTAAAGTAAGCAGTTATCTTTTTCAGAAAGCAGGCAGTTAGAGAGAACAAATATTCCTAAAGGACATGACATTTTATAATTATTTCACCACTACTCATTCTTTAGTTTATCAAACTATAATCTTTTTGATCTTGGACACATGACCAAATAAGGGCAAGGGGGAGGAACAGTCATTTCAATGGGAAATCCACCTCAAAGGTATAAAGTAAAAATGGGGTTAACATCATTTAACATAGGAAGAAATCCACAAACAAGTACAGAATCACCCGAGGCAATAAAACAACTAAGGTAAAATTCTAGCTTAATGAGCAAAATAAAGCAAATCTCAAGAGGTACAGAATTGTTAAAACATTCCTCCCAGCACAACTAAAAATTTGCAGACTGGCATCTTTTTTCATTAAAGCATTATCAGTCATAGGAATTTCTTCCCAATGGTTTGAAAATAAAAGTGGAAAATACACCAATACATCTAATATAACAATCTTATTAGAGAAGTTTTCCAACTCATAGTACAACTGTTTGCTTAGTCAAGCTGGTAAGGCCAATTAGTAAGACTAGGAAGACTAGCCAAGCTGGTAGGTGCCAGCTGCCTTTATTTCAGTTTCAAACATTTTTAGCCCTCTTACTGAAGAACATACAGTAATAAAGTGCTACCACTTAGCAGGAAATCTTTGTCTGCAAAGAAAGTGAATATTTATAGACTCTAGAGCTAAAGGGGCTCTCAAAGGATACCCAGTTTCCCCAGGAGGTTGCACCTGTCATATCTGCTATAATCCTTAAACCCAAAAACCGCATATCTTCCTCACTTAGAGCTTTTATGGCTAAGTCCAAAGACGACAACTGGAAAACTTTTTTGTGACAACATGAAACACTTTTATTTAACTACCTAGTACCTAATCAGTTGAAACACAAGTAAGTTACTGCTAATTCTGGGCGGGCCGGCGGGGGATGGGGGGAGGGGGGTGCGGGGAATGGCCTCCACTGTGCATTTAAAGATATATAACCTCTGAAAGAAAATTAAGGTTGACCTAAAAACAAGAGCAGGTAACATGTATACTAGTGCATAACCTCTCATAGACCATAGACAGCCATGTGCTCTTGGTCTATGACTACAAGTCCTGAAATCAAGGAAAGAGATGAGTATTAAAGGCGAATAAATATAACAAATATATTTATTTGTTAAGGAAGGAAGTCTATGTCATCCTGCATCACCTCTCTTCCCAGCATGCCAGTGTGAGCCAGGAAGGATAGGAGGTAGGGTAGGGGTGGAGGTGCGGATTCGAGTGAGGGAGGGTAAGCTGGAAGAGCAGGCGAATTTAAAGTAGATGTAACACAGTGGATGGGACAGAGTACACCAGGTTGCAGCCTCCTTCTCGCTCCACCCTACCTAAAACTAGTAACCAAACTCCAGTCACATCTTACAAGACAAACCCAGAAACCAAAGGCAGGCTATCAAAGATCAGGGACTGGAGGTGGGGGCGGGAGAGAGAGAGGTTTTGAGGAGGGAAAGGGTAAAAGAGTAGGCTAACTCTCCCTCACCACCTCTAGACTCAAGGCCTAGCCTGAGGCCTGCGTGAGCGTACAGCCCTATAATCGCCACCACCCTAAGGCCCCAGCTTGGCCCTCAAAAGGTCAGAAGCCGCCAGGTGCCCAGCGCATGCGCACTGCGCTACCCAGCACGCCGCCGGACCGCCAACCCCCTACCCCCACCCGCCTCCCACAGCCGCCGCCGCCGCCGCCGCCGCCGCTGCCTCCAGTACACAAGCAGCGCCAGGCCCGCGCCGCCTCACGCCAGAGTAGGGCCTTGGAACCCCTCAGCTGCGGGCGCTGCCTCTCAGGTCCCGGACGCGGGCATCACCTGGATTCCGGCCTTCGGGCTTACACCTCCAGTAGACTTGCAAGCACCGCAGACCTAGATATGTTTCTTCAAATCTGGGCGCCGCCGGCGCTCACCGAACTTGCTTCAGTTTAAGCTCACCGCCTTCCTGGTTCCACCACCAGGCAGCGTCAGCCGAATTTTCGAGTGCATCGATGGAAGCTGCCAGGCGTTAGGAGAGCCGAAGGAGTGGATTGTCACGCCGCCAATTTTTTGTTTGGTGTTGGTTTTCCGTGCTTGATTATTTGATTTTCTTGTTACCAAAAAGCAATTAAGGTGGCGACGGAAAAGTTTTATTGCCTTAGTAATCGTCGTTATCTCCACAGATAATCAGTAAATAAATCCGCATCATAGGAAGTTATGTTTAAGACACCCACACGTAGCAAAATCGATTATCTCATGCTGGGAGAGGAGGAAACTGGCCCAACAATAATAAATCAAGGGAGTGTGTCTGTATAGCGTCAGAGTCGTTTGTGATTAAATTGTAATGATTTATTTGAAAAACTGCATTAAAAATCGGTGTTTCTTCTGCGCTAAAGGTGAAGGCACAGGCTGGGGACAAATTTTTTTCTCCCATTAAAGTAACTGGTTGGTTGAGGAATGGGAGAAAACTGCCAGAGGCAGGGGCAGGAGGTTTCTTTTGGAAAATAAATCAAATGTGTAGGGGGTTTTGTTGTGATTTAAACCAATACAAATGAAAGCAACTCAGCATTTTCTGTAACTTACACGACTTTATCTGTTCTTGCATGAACATCATTTTTTCCTTATTTAATGTGAAGAAGCGTCGATAAGGAGGTAAACTGTTGGCCTTGGTCTGAGTGAACCAACAAGTGCTGTGTACCCAAGCTACAGTTTTGCACAGACATTTGAGATGGAGAAAATCATCTCCACAACTCTATTTTTCATAAATGACTGTACCTTAACTAACCTGTCTTGAGGGACCATTTTAAAGCTTAACTATAACATTCCATGTTTATTTTAAATAATTCAAGAGCTAGGGTGGAGGGTAAAGAAATGAACCTTTGGGGCCCTGAATTTTATTGGCAGCTGTATATCTGTCTGCAGGTGGTCACTGAACTTTACTCTCAATTGTTTGTTTGTTTTTACCAAAACTGCATTTTGAACTGTCTTGAGAAAATATTTGCTATTTAAAAACCAACATCGTTATAACTTGGTGAGCATTTATTAGTATATCATTTCAAGACCTTGGTTGGTTGTTTTTGGTTTTTTTAACTAAATTTCCCTTAGGGGCAGTAGGAATCCATAGTTAAGACACTGCAGATCTTTCATACATAACTCCATCTTACATGAACACCACTACTGGTAAATATACTAAGAGCAACATGCCAGAAAAATCTATGGGAAAATCTATTTGGTGTGAATTATTCAACTATTATATCCAAGTCTTCCCTGATTAACTTTAAATGTTCATCTTTCCCTCAAGCTCAGTAGGTGGAATTTGAGTTGTGGACTTGAAAGTCACATGCTTGAAAGGGCAAAAAAGTAGTTGGTGAGCCTCCTGGTCCCTTACCAGACTTTTAATCATGTGGTTTTGAATACACATTTAACATCTCAGTTTGAGAACTATTTGAGCACCACATCCATTTAGCTGACCCCATGACTTGTCATTCTGCTAAATAACCTTAAAAGTGGATTTTATTAAAGGATTAAAATTTTATGGTTAGTCCCCTCTAATAATATCAGAAGTGGTCACAAATAGTAACCCAAGACTAACTGCAAAATCATATTTCTAAACTCATATAACTTTAGAAAGTGCGAGTATTTGAATCTCTTTTGTAGTGTAATAAAAGAAAGCACTCCTGTAATTTATTGATACCTAAAAGCTACTGCTACTGGAAACTTAAAGTTCTTAATTATTTCTCCTAAAAGTAGCAATAAATGAAATATTTTAAGAAGAAGGAAAAAAAAAAAAAAACCTTTGGAATTCAAGAGAAAAAAGGCAAAGTAATAATTCTAAAAAGTAAGATTTCCATCTTCCTTAAGTTCACCAACTGTGAATATTTTAATCTGAAAAGTGTAAAAGTAGTGAAAAATAGTGACGAAGTTATATATATTCTAGAAATAGTAGCATATTAAGGTATAATTGTGTTCTCTTTTTAGGAATGCTTCAGGTTGCTTTGACAGAACTTCTCAAATTATCTGTTAACTTTGTTTTGATGCCTTAACCAATGGTTGGAAGATATAAGAACCAAAGTTCTATAATTGCTTTTATTTTTACTAAGACTATAAGATCCAAGAAAACGGACAAGTTACCTTTAACATCAGAAAGACTGTATTTAATATTCAGACTATTCAAAAATGTTCCCGAAGCCACACTGGAAAAGGTGTGTTTACACACGCAGGTAAATATAACTTTCAATATGTAAGTATTCTTTTTTTCACATGTAAATAGTCTTATGTGAGGGGTGTATATACACGGCCACACTTCTCACAGCACGCATATATGACGCAAGAATATAGATGTATCCATCCATATAACAGCTTCCATGAGCACAGTCCGGGGATATCATTTTAAATCGTAGCGTTAAATGGAGAGGAGGGGTACTTTTCTCCCAGCAAGCATTTTTTAAAATAGTCCACGATAAATGAAATTAGGTGGGGCACAAACTTAACATCAATTTTTTTTCAAAATCAAAGAGGAATAATCATGATCTTTTCAAAATTAGGAAATTAATTAGAATGCTTCTGGGATTCTAAAGAAGAGTTTCTTTAGTTCATTGTGGGAGGAGTCCCAGTGCAAAGAGTAAGGGAGAAGGGTGAGGGTCCTGAGACCTCATAGAGGGAACGAAGTCAAACTGTCCTTGATCAAGCGCTAAAGAAACACTTTAAAATGGAATCTGTCAGGGAACAGCTGCTCGGAAAATGTGTTAAACCAACCAGCCAGTTCGAGCGAGGTTTGTCGGTAGAGCCGGCATGGTCTCCAGGACCCGAATAATGGGGTGACTCACAAACTCCCTGGGGCGGGGAGCTTGGTGAAGATCCAGGCTCAGCTCTGGCCGCGGACCGGGAAGCCCCTAAAAAGGAGCTGCGCGGGCCTGAGAAATCGTAAAAGACCCTGACTCGGCAGGGTTGTGAAGCCAGGATGCCAGGCTACAAGGTTTCGGGTCGGCGTTGGGAAGAGTAGGCATATACGACTGGGGTCAGGGTCAGGATAAGAAAATGGGGTCCCGGGGTCCTGAGGCAGGGCAGGGCTGCCGGACAGCAATGCGGAGCCAAGCAGTTGCGCTGCACCCTGACGCCTGGCGAGGACGCAGGGTCGTATGCCAGGTCAGGATACCCTACTGACTCCTGGAGCAGCGCACTTGTCAGTTTCCTCTTGGCCACGCCCCGGCGGAATAAGTCCAGCTCCCCAGTGTTTAAGTAAGTCGTGACACCAACGCAAAAATCCACGCCTAATTAAATTAATTAGGGATTGTCAATCCTGAATTAATGGCCAAGAGCGCAGGCGGCCGAGGTATCCGAAAAGCCGGACGGCCTGGGACTGCCTCTTCTTCCCACACCCTCCGGTCCCACTTCTCTGTCCTCATACTCCAGCTCCAGCCATCCTGGACTCCAGCCTTAATCAATCTCAATCTCTTTCTTTCTTTCTCTCTCTCTCTCTCCCTCTTCTCCCTCTCTCCCTATCACCCCCACCACCTCCCAACCCCCACTCCCCCACCCCCAGGTAGTGGCGCGGGAGCTTCCCGGGAAGGGGCTCCCTCCGAGTTGCGAGGGGAGGTAATTTACTCAGAACAAGGGGCCGCCTTTGCGAAGTATAAATAGTGAGACTTCAAGCGCTGCGTCGCTATCAGATCTGAACTCTCCGCAGGAAGAATTGTCAAAGATCTTAACACTGAACAAGCGCGCTCAGGCAGGGAAGCATCGGTTCCCATTTCCCTCCGGCGGCCCCCGCCCCTTCCCTCTTCCTCTTCTTCCTCCTCCACCTCCTCCTCTTCTTACTTCTTTTTCTCCTTCTACTTCTCCTCTTTCTTCTTTCTTCTCTTCTTTTTCTTCTTCTTCCCCCCTCCCCCTTCCCCTCCCCCACCCCCTGCCCCATTGATGTGTTATTATTGGGGGGGCTGGAGCAGTAAAAAAAGAAGAAGGAAAAAAAAGAGCGGGGCTGCTCGGCTGGGAGAGGTTGAGCGCGGGGCTGACGGGCATCTCTGGCGATGGAAGAACTTACGGCGTTCGTCTCGAAGTCTTTTGACCAGAAAGTGAAGGAGAAGAAGGAGGCTATAACGTACCGGGAGGTGCTGGAGAGCGGGCCGCTGCGAGGGGCCAAGGAGCCGAGCGGCTGCTCGGAGCCGGGCCGCGACGACCGCAGCAGCCCGGCAGTCCGGGCGGCCGGCGGAGGCGGCGGCGGCGGAGGAGGCGGAGGAGGCGGAGGCGCAGGAGGTGGAGGCGGAGGAGGAGCAGGCGGAGGAGCTGGAGGAGGAGGGCGCTCTCCCGTCCGGGAGCTGGACATGGGCGCCGCCGAGAGAAGCAGGGAGCCGGGCAGCCCGCGGCTCACCGAGGGTAACGGCCCGACCCCCGGCCGCGGTTCCCCTTCCCGCCTTCCCGACTCCTCTCGGGCGGGAGAGGATCCCCAGGCCCGACGGGGGAGGAATAGGGGGGCGGACGCGGAGAGGGCCCTTGGACCCCAGCTTTGGAAGCCAGAGTGAGGACGGAGGGGTGGGAGTCCGGTGGTGTGCACGGTCGTGGGTGGGGTCCGAGTGTGTGTGTGTGTGGAGGAGGGGGAGCGTGTGGGGTTTGCGCGCGCCCTTCTCGGATGCTCCCGCTACTCTCATTCCACCCAAATGCATTTTCACCAACCGGAGAATGGGCCCCGCCGGACGGCCGGCAGGCGGGTGGGGAAGTTCTGGGGACCAGGCTGCCGAAGTGGATGCTGGCCGTCACTGGGCCGGGCGGCGGGATTACAGTTAGCATGTAGCGCCGAGTTTGCTGGAGTCCCTTTCCTAGGCCCGAGGGAAGAAAAAAAGAGGGAGAACGGGGAAAGAGATACGGAGACGGAGGTTGATTGGGATTTCACCCTGGAGTCGTCCCGGGTTTCGCAGCTACCTCTAAGAACCACTCCAACTCCGTGAAGACTGTGGATCCCTTAATCTTAGGGACCAAAACTTCCCATTTTCTTAGAGCTATGAAGGTAGAATGAGGCCAAGGCAGGCTGAGGTTCAGGCTGTGCGCTGTTTTCTTTCGGGAGATGCATTAGGCTCCTTTTTTGTTTGTTTGTTTTCCGATATTTATTGCGCGGCATCATCCAGTATTCTGGTTTTGTGGTGGGATAATCCTTTGGTGCCAGCAAAGTGTTTGGAAAAGGCTTTTTCTAGATGGTGGAGCATCCTGTACCAATTCAAAGGAGTTCAACAATAAAATTAATTTGGCACTTGGTGCCTGCAGTAACTGGTGAGCTGCCATATTTTTCCAATTAAGAAAATATGTGACATGCGTAGAATCACATATTTAAGCAAGCAATTAAGTTGTTTATAACAAAGTCTGTTCTTGTTTAGGCCAGTAAGTGGAAATTTGGGGGCGAAATAGAGATTATATTAAGTCTATTAATCAACTGGAAATGTGGACATCTTTCTCTTTGAAGCCCCCAAAGTTTGAGGGGCTTCCACTGTGAGCATGAAATAAAGCCGTCTCACCGCTTTGGCAGAATCTGAAGGGTGTGTTTTCATATTTAAATTTCATTACAATATAAATGGAAATATTTTCCTATTAACTTGACTTGAGTTTGTGCTATAATATAATCTATTGCTTCCTGGAGGAAGGACACATGTCCGCAAAACGAACTCTTGAGAAATAGATATGCGGGAAACGCTTAACTAGAATGCCAACCCGGGCTGAGTTCTAGTGGTCTTCTCCCAGACGGGGTACCAAGTAAACATGGAAAGTGGTGGCATAACTGTCAGTGCAACCTCCCTGGCCTGAGTCCCAAGCTCTGGGCCCTGGGTACACCAGCAGGCCAGACCGCGAATTTAGAGTCAACCCGGGGCAAATGAAGTCTTGGGATTGTTGGTTTCCAAACTCAGGGCAAATATTAATTTCTCTGCAGCCTGGCTCTTATAGAAATGATTTTTAACACTTATGCTGATCAGGATTCTGGGCTAGGGAGAACTGCAAACAGCCTCGATTATTCTAAACTCAGCTTTGGCACCTTAAAAACCCAAGTCTTCGACTCAGGCCCAAAGGATGATGGTTCCAGAGGACCGCTTACGTTGATACCAGCTCCCCTGATCAGTGCCCCTTGGCCTATATATATATAGCCGCATCCTTCTGGTGTCCCTGTATGCTCACACTTCCGAAGCTCCTGTTTTTAAAAGGAGGAGAAGGAAGGCCAGGAAAGTGACAATGGATGTATGCGAACCTAGAGCAGAAAAATGCATATTTTATTAAACATCCGAGCTTCTGGATGCATGAAAAGCCTTTGCGCAACCAATAGAAACCGCGGATCGCGAATGTTCCGCTTGAACCTGTTGATCTCTGTGGGTTTAAGCGGTTAGGGTCGAGTCCGCCTTTCCAATGGGGAGGGAGAAGGAGTGAACAGAGGCAGCGGTCTGTTTCGCCGGCCTCCCGAAGCTGGTTTTCTGCCTCTCTCCTTCTGTTCGGGTGTGGGCAGCGAGCCCTCCAGGCCGCCAACATGGCGTGGGCGCCTCTGCTCTGGCGACTGGGATTCGGCAGCGGGGACAAGGACTGCCTGGCTGTCCAGGGGCCGTCCGCGGTATTTGGCTCGAGCCCTGGGTCTGTACATAGCGCCCAGGGAAGTAGCTCCCAGCGCAGTGCAGCACAGGGGTCTTGTCCTCCAGCTGTGACCCAGCAGCCCAATTGTTCCCAAATTAGACCAGCAAGTTTGAGAGAAGACGGGAGAGCCGGCGGCAGCCAGCGCTGGCTGAGAAGGGGTCCGCACTCCGGGAATGGCCGGTGTCAGAGCCCAGTCCGTGGCCTCGCCGCCCTCTTCTGCCGGGATCGCGTTCTGTGACCCACGGGGTGCGGCGCTTTTGATTTCTGTGCGTGTGTGGGAGAGAGTGAACGCAAGAGAGAGGGTGAGTGGAATTGGTTTGTGTTTGCGGGGGAGGGCAGGGGACTGTGGGGGTGAACAGTGAGAAGGTGAACTGGGGCCGCAGTTGTGAAAGGGATTGGGTAGGTGAATGCCCACCTTGCCCGCGGGCAGCCACCCCAGTTGATCTTTTCGCATCTCCGGGATCCTCATCCTCTCAGCGGGGTGAGGGCCTGGACAGGAACTCCGGGAGGGGGCAGAAACCGCCATCCTTCTGGAGACAAATCTGCTCATGGTATTTGCTGTGTTGTTTTTTGTCTCTGTGTGTGTGTGTGTGTGTGTGTGTGTTGCTGTGTGTGCACGGGGACATATGCGTATGACCCTGTTCGTGGTACCCCCTCCAGTGTCCCCGGAGCTGAAGGATCGCAAAGAGGATGCAAAGGGGATGGAGGACGAAGGCCAGACCAAAATCAAGCAGAGGCGAAGTCGGACCAATTTCACCCTGGAACAACTCAACGAGCTGGAAAGGCTTTTTGATGAGACTCACTACCCGGACGCCTTTATGCGTGAAGAACTGAGCCAACGGCTGGGGCTGTCCGAGGCCCGAGTGCAGGTATCCGGCTGTGAGGAGGTCGCGGGGAGCGGAGGAGGGGGAATGACTAGGGTTGGTCGCTTGAGGTACACACGATGAGTGTGCGGGTTCAAGTGTCTGGAGTGAGGTGAGAAGGGAAGAAAAGTCTTTGCTAGAGGTCTTATTTTCCAAAGTAGATCTTAGTCCTAAAGCCTTCCCGGGCTCCCCTTCACCCCATACCAACATATGTTCCCAGGAGAAGAAAGCTTTGCTGGGCTTGCTCCCAGGGTTTCTATAAACCACACCCCCCTCTCCTCACAATGCCTTTAATGTGGTTTAATCCTAATGGGCCTACTTTTATAAGCCTTAAAAAAAATCCCACAGAAAGCGTTTTATCTTCTGGATGCTTTAAAAGTTACAACGAACATTTTGTTCACCCGAGTTGGGTTTCCTTGAGGGTCTGCTCTGGGATCTAGGTTTGCCAGGCGGATATGCCAATTAGGTTTATAGATGTACAGACTATAAAGAAAATTAGCAACTGTTAAGTGCAGAATTTTACAGTCTGCCCTTAGCAGTCGATCTCAAACTGTGTGTGAAATAGCAGAGAAAATAAACGCATTTGGTCACTCTTTCTTTGTTCTCTCACTTAACCAGGGAAGCAAATCTGAATCAGAAACTTGATTTTAAAACAACCAACATATCTTAATATTGACATTTCCAAAGTCTGATCCCAGCAAGTGCCACACTCAGTGAAGTTAGTATTGAAGCAGATTTTCTTTACTGGTTGTGGGGGTGACTTTAATAGCAAAAGTAGGCTTTGGGAGCACTTAAGGGAAAAAAATTATATACATACATGCATACATATCCTTTTAGTTTTATGGAAAACGAATTTAAATGTTTCAGGTTTTATTTCCACTCAAATAATAAAATAGGAGAAAATGATGGTCATTATTTGTTTGAACACATGGAGCAGTTTTAGGCCTGAACATCTGCAGCTGTTACAAAGTATCACTGTAACAGATACTCCCTAGGTCTCTGGGCACAGAGACCACCATCTGCAGCGAACTATGCAATTCTTATGGGGCTTCCCCGCATCTTGTAATAGGATCAGGACAAAAACAGAGCAGTCCCCTTAAAGGGGAAAAGTAATAATAGGCTGCCTTGGTCATCACAGCATCAACAGCAGAGCCTTCCTTTTTAAGCCTGTCCTACTTTGCTCTGTGTACTGAGATCTCTAGGGGCTTAGAAACCCCTTAAAGACATGATGATAATTATTACAGTTGTGAGCATTAGTATATCAGTTCCAACTCTTCTAGGGGAAAAAAGAGGCAAGAAGCCTCAGGCCATGTGAGGTACACAAAGAATGCCACCCTGGCATGAAATCTACCCTCTATTACACTAAATGGCAGGAGAATTTTTGAAGATTTACATTGACTGTGACACTTGCTTTCAAAAACAAGGAAAAAGCTCTGAAGCAGTATTTTACTTTCATGTTTTTAAACATTAACTTGTGAATCAGTCAATATGCTGTATTATTGGAACATAATGCTGTGTTATTGGAGTATAAAAGCAAGCTTTGTTTGAATTTCTTAAAATCTGCCATACTGCTTCCAAAAGTTGGCAAGTTTACCTAAGAAGGTAGTATCTGGGAGAAGATATTATCCAGAATTACATGATTCATACCCCAGTCCCATTGCACAGAATGCTCTTTTTTCTTATAATGAACTTTATTGCTGGTATTTATTTTTCTCATATTTTTATTTAAATTTTGATCTACGTACTGCATACTTCTGGATTATAACTGCACTCAGCAACTTTTTCTATAGAAGCAAATTAGATTATCATGATAATGGCATAATTATTCTGCTACCAGGTTACACTGTGCTGCTCGGAGGAAGAAAAAAATTCTAAACTTCTTTGTAGTGAGGCTTTTATAACACTAATTACCTCTTCCCCCACTCTTATCTCCCCACCCCCAAGGAAAAAAAAAAAAAAACAGAGTCACTATTTGCTTTGGTGTTTGGTTTTTCTTGAAGATGAAGCTAATTAATATTACAGGCTCTTAATGAGCACATTTTTCTCAGGTCTTACTGGGCAAACATCTAAACCCATTATCACTTTAGTATCAGGTATCAGGGCGAGTTTTAGGCCTGGGGGACTCTAATTGTGAAAACATGAAAACAGAACTTGAGTAATTTATCAAGAAACAATATATCTTGCAAAAGTATAGGAAATTATTTTTGTCATTGATTTATGTTTTCAACTTTGGAAATTAAGATTGTTGTATATAATTCAAAGATTGCTTGCTGTATCTTCCATTCCTTGCCCAAAACACTACTCTTTCTTCATCATACTCCTGTAAATTTAAAAAAAATTTTTTGAGTCATATAACCTAGATTTTATTTTTTTCCTCCAATTTTAGGTTTGGTTTCAAAATCGAAGAGCTAAATGTAGAAAGCAAGAAAATCAACTTCATAAAGGTATGCTTCTCAGACAAAGAACATTTGATACTCTAAATAAAAAGAGTATTAGGGAATACTGTTATTATGAAGACAAAAAAAAAACCTTCTCAAAGATAACTGTGGTCCTTATTTAAAAATCTACCCTGAAGGCAGTTAATGAGAGTCCTAAAATTTGGGAGTAAATTACATTGATTTTAATTCTGGCAACAGTTTAGGAAGATACCAGTCCAGTTCCAAAGGAAATAGTTCTATTTGGTACCATTTGAAACCTCGGGAAAAAGTGCTGAATGTGTTAACCTCACTTTATTTTGTTTTGTTCCCCATTTTCACAGGCGTCCTCATAGGAGCTGCCAGCCAATTTGAAGCTTGTAGAGTAGCACCCTATGTCAATGTAGGTGCTTTAAGGATGCCATTTCAGCAGGCAAGTACAGCCCAGTTTTAACCTGTTTTTAACTGTAAAAAGACCTGGATATTTGCTTGAACTGTTGAACATCCCTTCTCTGAGCTCTAATATGGGTGTACAGTTAAAGAATCAATTTTCAGATGATATAGTGGACACACTCCCATTTAAAAACCTATACAGTAATGGCACCCCACTCCAGTACTCCTGCCTGGAAAAGCCCATGGATGGAGGAGCCTGGTAGGCTGCAGTCCATGGGGTCGCTGAGGGGCGGACAGGACTGAGGGACTTCACTTTCACTTTTCACTTAAATGCATTGGAGCAGGAAATGGCAACCCACTCCAGTGTTCTTGCCTGGAGAATCCAAGGGACAGGGGAGCCTGTTGGGCTGCCATCTGTGGGGTCACACAGAGTCGGACATGACTGAAGTGACTTAGCAGCAGCAGTGTCAGAGGCCTATATGCTTAGTCCTTTCTGTCCTCACGGGAAACCAACAATGCCTGAGGGCAGCAACTGGTCCTTTAAAAATGCACTAAAGATTGCACTTGGGGAAAGGAAGGGAAAAGCCTTTTGCTTAAAATTTTGTCAGATCCAGTACAAAGGTTAGTCCTAAGGTATTTCTGAGGCAACTCTGTAAATATTTTTTGAGGTATTTTCTACCTCTTAGTCACATTAAATATCTCTGACCAAAGAAAATAAATAAAATACTAGCCATTAAGACTTGATTTTTTTTTTTTTTAAGCTGCAAACCTTCATCTCTAGTAGAGAGGGAAACATTGGTCTTCCCAGGAACACCTTGCCAATGCAAACCCTTTCTTGGCCGTAAAGAAACCTTTAAGACTACATTTTAAAAGTAGGATATCCCAGGGCTCTGAACTCCCCCATTCTCCAAGCCTAAGGGTGCAACCCATTCCCAACCAGTATCAGACATTCCCCACCCTTGGCCAGGGCCCTTGCTAGATAGGACTATGAAGTCATGAATTAACTCTCAGTTGCCAGTCCCTGGTCAGAAGAGTGTGACCTGAGTCACACCTGAATGTGCCCCATATATTGAGCATTAGTGTTAGGGAGGTCTTAGCTCTCTTGGCACCACTGGATTCTAGTATCTTGATGCTAGGCATCTGAAGCAGGAGAGAATGGCTGGAGAGAGAGGGGGATCATAAGAGAAGACCCTTACTACTCAGAAGGTGATCTCTGAGTCTGCAGCATCAGTACCATCTGGGAGATTGTTAGAAAGCAAGATTCTCTGACCCTGACCTAGACCTTCTGAATCAGAATCTACAGTTTAACAAGATCCCAATGTAATTTTAATAGTAGTAAAGTTCAGGAGTACTAACAAGTGTGCCAGTTGTGATGAAGATGCAATAACTTCTCTAAGTGACATTTTAAAAGTTTTGTAGTTTGCTTATTGGTACTTTACTAGTGGGTTAAGAGGTGTATGGCAGCACCAAGAGAAGAGGGTAAGGACACTCACCCATCATCTGTCCAATATACATTGTTATTTTGAGGGGAGTGAGGTATTAGCACAATAGCATTGTTGCCCTCTGACCAGCCCAGCTCCTAAGGGGGCTGCCACAATCACTGCAGATGGGAGTCACTGGGACTCAGGGGGATAAGCCACTCTGAGTGAGCTGCAGAATACTCAGGGGCACTGGAGTATCCCAGATTCAGTAACAAACTGAGGTCAGCTAAACGTCCCTTTCCCGTCCCCTGCCCCAGCCTTCCCCAAGCTAAGCTGGACGCCGTTAATGCTCTGTTTCTATTCTGTTGTCACCCTAGGATAGTCATTGCAACGTGACGCCCTTGTCCTTTCAGGTTCAGGCGCAGCTGCAGCTGGACAGCGCCGTGGCGCACGCGCACCACCACCTGCACCCGCACCTGGCCGCGCACGCGCCCTACATGATGTTCCCGGCGCCGCCCTTCGGACTGCCGCTCGCCACGCTGGCCGCAGACTCAGCATCTGCCGCCTCCGTCGTGGCTGCAGCTGCTGCCGCCAAGACTACCAGCAAGAACTCCAGCATCGCGGATCTCAGACTGAAAGCCAAAAAGCACGCGGCCGCCCTGGGTCTGTGACTTCAACGCCAGCGCCAGGGTCGCGCGTGCAGCACGGCGCGCAGCCTGCATGCCCTCCGAGCCCCGCTGCTTCTCTGTTACCTGCCCCGGACCTTGGAATCCGAGCCTCTTTCTGCCCCACCGATGGCCCCTTGCCCCCTTCTGCATCCCGGACTCGGAGGGCAGCACCCGGGATCCCAAGAAGGGCACCAGCTTCGTGGCTCCTGACCATTCACCTGTCTAGGGGCCTAGAATTTGGCTTTGTAGGGATGGGTTTGGGAAGTCTGAAGAGTGCTGGGACAGTGAAGTGTGGCTCACGGTAAAACTGCAACGATGGACTTTTGCGTAGAAATAAAAATCTTGTTAGTAAAAAATGAGGGGGAAACTGTAGAAAAGACAAACCAGAGAGAAAAAGAGAAAGGGAACTTATTGCTATTCAGCAGAAGCTGAAATCGGAGAACCAAGGAATAAAAAAAAAAAAAAAAATTTTAAGTATTTTGTACATTAAAAAATATGGAAAAATAACCGGGACAAATCTCGAGATAATTGGGCGGGAGTCACCAACTTAAAGTGTAATTTTTTGTTGTTGTTGTTGTTGTTTTTTAATGGGCTAAGAAAGCAAAACTGAAGGAAGAGGTATACTTATTTAAAGAATTAAGATGAAAAAAAGTACGCAGCTGGGAAGTTCACAGGTTTTGAAACTGACCTTTTTCTGCGAAGTTCACTTTAATACAAGAAATTTGATAAGAGAGGCGGGCCTCCTTTTACGTTGAATCAGATGCTTTGAGTTAAAAACCACCACGTATGGAAGAGCAAGAAGAGGGAAGACAGTATAAAAACAAGGAGATAAAAAAGTGATATTAATACAAAAATGATAACCACAATGATTTCTCTGAGAAATTGTTATGGCAGAACTGTCCAGACTGCTGACAGTAAAGTCCCGGTTTGCATGTTACTTGTATTCCATTGACGGTGTCTCCCCACCTCTCCCGCTTTACTCACTAGCACTTAACTGCATTTTCATTTTCGGTATGAAAAACAATACCCAAAGCATCTGAAAATTGATATATATTTCTAGCTATATATTTTTAGTCCCATCTTTAATCTTGGGACAAAGAAAAAAGTTTGAAGGGCAAAAAAGTTACACTCTGATTGTCCCAAGACGACAGAGGCAAGTAGAAAATGTGGGGAAAAGAAAAGAGAAATATTAAAGTACAGCGCCTCACGTGGTGCCTGATACACAGTGGGCGGTCAGTGTTAGTCCCCCTCTCCCCTTATTCTTGTATTCCCTCTTGCAGATTTCCTTAAGTCCTATTTGAGGACCGTGCTTTATTTCCCCCTCTCAGTCCCATCACACTCACTTTAAACAACACCCAGCTAGATACCGGCACTAAGTTTGTGTAAAATATGTTGATACACACGAGCAAAGTTTATTTTGGCTATAATGTGTGAACTAATGGTTGACTTTCAACATTTGCATTTTATCTCACAAAGGTGTATATTCAAATAATTTTTTTGTTTGTCTCAATTCATGTAGCTATTTAAACTGGGGTACCCTGGACTGAGCAATCTGTATCCCAATTCTTTAAAAAGTCTCCTTAGTTTTTTTTTTTTTTAATCCCTTCTAATTTACAAGAAAGAGGAAAAGCTCTTTTAGCTGAACTTTGGTATGCAGTTGAGCTTTGTAACTATTTGTTCTCCATGAAAACAAAATTATTTATATTTGCCATATTTTTTCTAGTGTATTAAGTTATTTTAAACAAAAGAAGATGCTGTTATTTCATGACGTGTTGTCGGTACAAAATGTTTTGGTCTCACCTCTGTTAAACCTTTTAAATAAGTGCCAAGTTATTAATTGAAGACACTTTGCGATCAATTGAATGAAAATAGTATTGTTTCATTTGATGGGGTTCGCGTCATCTTTACTCCTGTTGCTATTAAACTATCCAGGATAGTCTTTCCTTCTTCCTTTTTGATGAGTATGTTATCTCTCTTGACTATACCAGCTTGGAAAAGAGCTTGCCTTTGCTCCTACGTGGCAATCAAGGGGCGGTGAGAATGATGACTCTCGTGGCTGTCTGTAGCGCTGAGCGAAAATCCCCCTCTCCTGCCCCATTTTATCCACCCAATGAAGAAAACGGATTGATTTTACACTAAATCAATAAAGGAACAGATACTATGTAAAATAACAGAATAGAATAATCTCCTTCCCTAAAACGGACTCTTGTTCTTCATTTTGCTGCACTTTCACCCTTCAAGTTCATTTAGGGAACATTTTGGGAAGGAAGGAAAGCGTGGTCACGCGGTGCGAAATCCACCTGGGTTAATTGTTACAAAACACTCAGTCCCAGGTCGCCGACCCTCCCCCGGAGTCGGTGGCGGTCTGGAAGTAGGATAAGAGCCGCGAAGCGGGGCGGGGGCGGCGGTAGCTCTTTGGCCCAAATAGAGTCTTCGTTCGTTAAATTTATGAAAAGGTAGCAGCTAGGATCGTATTTAGAAAAAGCCGGGTTCTAGCCGTTTGTAGGGTACCGAGGAGCCCTCATCCGTCCCCTCTCCCAGAAGAAATCTCACCTACTTAAGCCCGGAGGCATTGCCTATTTGGAGGTAGATAGGGACCGTGAAGACCAGGGAGAGGACCTTCTCTTCCCTTCTCACTCGGGCTCTTGGGATAAGGGACACCCTTCAACAAAATTGAGGGTTTCCCGTGTGTCCCCTGGGGCCCCCTCTTGGGGATGGAGGACGCATAGAGGAGGTCCTCCCTGCGACAAAGCCCCGCGTCCTCGGGTGGTGCTCCTGCCGCCCGCCCCCAGCCCTCTCCCGGGTTGAGCTCGCACTCAAAGCTGTTACTCTGCGTAGACGTGGGTGATAATGTTTATCTTTTAGCCTTCAAAGACCACTGAACAGGACTTGGGCCGTATTCAGCGCTCAGGCCTTGCGGGTCTTCTACTTGACAAGCGTCCCTAGTTTTCATAATAAACATCTGCTTGGGGGCGGGATGAGCTTTGAAGCCGCCGCGCCGCCAGCCTGGGCTGGTGGCCTCCGGCGAGCTCCCGTCGCCTCCGGAGTCCAGGGTCCAAACGGGCAGGCTCCACACTCCAACCCTAATCCAGCCACCAACGCGGGCTCGGACGCTTCCCGAGGCACTTCGAGGGAGGTCGGAGGTCACGGGAGAACTTGGGGCCAGGGGTTGGCGGTCCCATCCGGGGCCTGGCCGATCCCTACAGCTAGCTCCGGGAGCCTGAGGTCAAACGAGGCGCTGCGTCCGGGCCCAGGCCGGCGGGGCGCCGGGCACCAGCGAAGGAGCGCTGCAGCGGGGCCTAAGTCGGCTGGAACGTTTCGGGCCGCCGGCGCCGGGTGGGCTTGGTGCCGAGCCCGCGGGATTGGGTCCTCGAGGGAGCGCGGCTGGCCGAGGAGCCCGCGGACGCAGCCCGGGTGGGCGAGAAAAAGCAAGGTCAAAGTTTCTCTGCCCCGTCGGCGGTGCCCGAGCCTGGCGCGGCCTGTGGGACCTGCGTCAGGGGCGCCGGCGGCGTCCTCGCGCTCCTCTAGCGTCCGCTCTCCCGAGACTCAACGGGTACTGAGGCCACCTTTCCTTTCCCATCGGGGTTGGTCCCTCGGGAGTCCAGCTTCTTACTGGGGCTCGCGTAGAGCCCGCTTTGCGGAGCGCCGCGTCCCAAACGCCTGGATGTGTGAACCCCGAGTTCCCAACCCCGTGTTTCCAAGCCACTCTGAGAAAGGGATCGAAGAAAGCTTCACTATAAAGTATGCCCAATGTGTGTCGTTTTGGTCCAAACTCAATAATAATCGTAATAAATAATTAAAATTTCCCGCAGTTGTCCCCCAGATCTTAAGGATGTGCAAAGACTTCTCAAGCTATAAAATCCCTGATTAAGGAAAACTGAATTAAAAGAGCTTACTCAAAACATCATTAGTGTTAAAGACCCTATAATACAGGAGGCCCAGTGAGATCCGAGGCCTTAGCTTGAAGCTGAACTGATAAATATCTATTTTGAGTTTTTCCCCAGATTCATAACTTTTTAGATCCTCAGATGGTAATACTTTAGCATAATACAATACTCAAATTTCGGAACTATTTTGATTTCTGAAAAATGCCTTTTTGGCTTCAGTCACATGGGATACTGTTATTTTTTCACAAATTCAGTTTACATCATAAATTGCAAACATTTGCAATCAGATCTCAAGATTGTTTATTTTATGTAACCTCAAGCGCTTGACTATGTTAAACACCAGCACAGAAAGTCTGTGAAATCAGTTTAATGTGTGTGAGGGAATTAAAGGATCACTCCTTTTCATCACACAAACAAAGCATTTAAGGTTGTTTTGATTGTCAGTCTCCCAATTTTTGAACAGTCTTACAATTGACTATTAATTTTAGAGTCATTCTGTGCAAAAATAATTACTAAAGTTATATCCTGCTTTAATTAAATGTTTCTGGGCAGAAGAAAATGGTATTATTATTCTACATTGGGAAATGCGTGATTGTTTTTAATGTTATATTATTTTTAAATCATTTTAGTTCAAATGTAAATAAAGTCTGCTAATTCCAAGGTGGGGGGAGGCCTGCAATGGTTTCTTAACATGCTGTTAGAACAGTTAGTCAAAGTGCATTAAAGAAATGTCACAAAGCCAGAAATAATAAATATGTCATTCTAATGAGAGTGTTAACTTATGGATAATTTATTCAAGGTAGTTTTTACATTTCATATGGAATCTCTTATTATGACCTGCCTGAGTACTGTGATGCTTGTTCTTCAAAATCTAATTTATATAGGCTTGAGGTATACATAATTCATAACTCCTGTTGATATATGTATACACACCCCGAATTTTAAACCTTTACAGTATGTTTGCATGTTTACTAGCATGTTTTCAGGACATCTGGAATTAAAATGTAAGAAGTGTTCAACATTACGCGGAAAGCATGTGTGAAGAAAAAGTAGTTGAAAATTAACAGTTAAAAAGGATTAGATAAATTTCAAGCTAAGATACAGAGTGAGCACTGAAATATTTCAGACAGGGGACATTCTTGAATAAGAAATATGAAAATCTCCAAGAAAGACTTACAGATGTGAGCTTATAACACTTCTGATACCTAGGTAATCCTTTCATGTCTCTAATTCATAAAACAAAAAATCCTCAAGTCTTGAGGTATTTTGTTTTGGGTATTTTATGTGTCAGTCAAACTAACCATTGCATATGCCTTCAGTACAGGAAAATTTAGTACAGTACGTGGAGTTCTATTGGCATGAGGAAAGGTTTTAGAATATAACCAAATAAATCACATAGGGAGGAGTAAACACACTTTTCTCCCCCTTGTTGAACAACGGATCACATGTCTTGACTGAAGATCTTTGTAGATTCTTATTCAGGCAGAACAGTGCAGAATAAGTTAAGGGCACAGACATGGAGTCAGACTTCCCGTATTTGAAACTCACTGCTGCTATTTACTATTCTGTGATTTAGAATTAGTTCATCTCTGTGTTTCCCCGTTTTCCCATCTGTAAAATGGATATAAAAGCAGCATCTATTGTGTAGGAATGCTTGGAGAATTAAATAAGTTAGTATTTGTAAGGAACAGTGCCTTCCACTTATATGTACTAGCACTATATAATACTTATTTTAACACACAATGGATATCACTCCACTATTTCTTTATAAGGCTACGCATTTCCAAGGAAGGTTCAATTTCCAAAAACAGGGCAACAGGCCCCACATGTGCTGTATGGCTATTCAGATGCATTTAATGTGTCTGAACACCTTCAAGCAAGTGCATTTAGCACACGCTCCCTAGGACTAAGGCCAATAGGCAAGAGTCCTTGTAATAAAAACCTTCAGGAAAGAAAACAACAAAGTGTGCAAAACAAGGAATAAATATTTTTCTGTCGTGGATGTGATTCCAGCTAATTGTGTAGCCTCTGTGATCCTTGTCTGGAAGATTGGCAAATGTCACGGTGCACTTAGGGGCTGATCCATAAGAGCAATTTAGAGATTGCACAATGCCATCTACATGACAGATAGGGTTGCTACTCTGCTATGTGCAGCTAATAAGGTGAGATATCAGGCATGGCACTTGCCCTTAAGGGGCTTACCATCTTGGGGGAGATAGCTCATAAGTACATATGATAGTGCTAGGGAGCATGTACCAAATGCACTTGCTTAAAGGCATTCAGACACATTACATGCATCTGAATGGCCATACAACACATACAGGGCCTGTTGCCTTGATTTTGGAAACTGAACCTGCCTTGGAAATGTGTAGCCTTATTAAAGAAATGGTGGAGTGACGCGCAGAGGTTAAGAAGCACACTTTGTTAGGATTGAATGAATACTGTCTGTTGCCGGAGTTTGTGTTCCCCAGGACCATGTGTGTTTTCTTTGCTGACCATGTTTGTAGAGCATTAGCTGTGAAATGCTAAAAGCTGTGAAGGCTGTTGACCAATGACCTTTAACAGCAGTTTGAAAACATATGTAATGCAAAAGATGAAATGTTTAATTAAATGTTTAATGTAAAATGAACAGCTGAGTCCTAATTACAGATATAGTGAAGAGAGACTTCTTTTCAGTGGCTACATTTAGATTTACGACTAAGACTTGGCTCAAATTTTATATGATAGCTATTAAAAACTCAGAGAACTTATTACACATCTTAATTTGAGAATCAATGTGATGTCACAGTATATGACTAATAATCTTCATTTAATATTAGCACTTTTATTTTATTTTTAAGTTAATTAAGTAATTGGCTGCGCTGGGTCTTAGTTGTGGCATGTGAGACGTAGTTCCCTGACCAGGGATTGAACCTGGGACCCATCCATTGGAAATGCAGAGTCTTAACCACTGATCACACTTAATCACATTTAGCACTTTTATTTTTAATAATCAGTGAGGATTTTGCTAGAAATCTTCTCCTGCTGGCTCAGAGGTTAAAGTGTCTGCCTGCAATGCGGGAGAACTGGGTTCAATCCCTGAGTCGGGAAGATCCTCTGGAGAAGGAAATGGCAACCCACTCTAGTATTCTTGCCTGGAGAATGCCATGGATGGAGGAACCTGGTGGGCTATAGTCCCCAGGGTCACAAAGAGTCGGACACGACTTCACTTTACTTTCACTTTGCTAGAAAGAAAAATATTTGCCACTAGTCAAGAAGGTTGAGTATATGACTAATTTTTGGAGGGAGATTTTTCTGAGTTCAAATCTGAACTATATCACTTATTAATTGGATGAGAAAGTGAAGTCACTCGGTCGTGTCTGACTCTTTGCAACCCCATGAGCTATAGCCTACCAGGCTCTTCCGTCCATGGGATTTTCCAGGCAAGAAAGAATACTGGAGTGGGTTGCCATTTCCTTCTCCAGGAGATCTTTCCGACCCAGGGATTGAACCTGGGTCTCCCGCATTGTAGGCAGACACTTTACCATCTGAGCCACCAGGAAAGCGAAGTCTTAGGTAATTTCTTAGCTTCCTAGACCCTGTGTCCTCTTAGTGTCCTGTAACCCACACCTTGTAGATTGTTGTGGGGATCAAATAAGATAAGATATGCAGAGTGCCTGGCGTACAGCAAGTTGCCACAGATGTATTTCTCTTCACTTTTCTACTTTTATTATTTGTTGTTCAAATTATTGTCACATACAGAAGATATTGAATTTACTTGTCTGTGTGATTAGAGACAGTTTTAGAAAATAGTAGGAGATGGTGTGCATATTTATTTCAAATCCTCAATATGAATATTGATTGTGTTTGTATATGTTGTGTGGCCTGGAATTTGGAATAAAACTTTCTTCAAATCTTGCAAAGCCTTTTCTACATAGAATTTTTGAGGGACTATGACTTCAGAGAGACATCTTTGTATAGAATGGGGAGGCTTCTCTCTTTCTCCCTGATAACTCAAGGCATTCTTCATGTAGAGGTTACCCAGAGCCCCTGACCTTCAGCCCTCTGTATTCCGGAACATCAGCATACAGATCGAGACCTGGCATTAACTCTCTAGTCGCTTTGATATTAGATTGATTCTCCTTCCGTTTGCTTATTTATTGAATACATTTTTTATGTTTCCGTGCTAAGGAAGAAGAAAATAAACTACCCTTTAAAAAACGATTTAAAGAGTCTATCAACCTATCCAAATTTTCAGTACCCAGGCTACCTTGTGTTTTGGATTACATTTACTGGCATTAGTGGTTTAAAACGTAATCACCTATCTTGTAGGCAATATATTTATATACCGAAATTCTCACCTGTCAGCAGGTGTGTGTGTGTGTGTGTGTGTGTGTGTTTTAAGGCTTATATAGTTTCCATTAAAACTTAATCTCACCTGATACTCATTTAAAAGGATCCAGTACCCTCCCTAAGGGAGCTTTAGTTCTAGTGCATGCATGCTCAGTCTCTTCAGTCACTTCCAACTCTTTGGGACTCTAAAGATTCTAAACCGCCAGGCTGCTCTGTCCGTGGGATTCTTCAGATAAGAATACTGGAATGGGTTGCTGTGACCTCCTCCAGGGGATATTCCCAACCCAGGGATTGAACCTGCATCTCTTATGTCTCCTGCACTGGTAGGTGGGTATTTTTACCCCTAACACCACCTGGGAAGCCCTTAGTACTAGACCTACTTCCAAAACATTTTAGAAAGGTGAAATTAGGTTAAAAAAGACCATCAAAGGAAAATTTGGAAAGAAAGGCTGGTCCTCCAGTTTGCCTTGGGAACAATATGGAGGTGTGATAAAATAAAGATACTTTCAAAGATATTCACCTTCTAATTCCTGTAACTTGCAAATATGTAGCTAATGTGGCAAAGGGGAGTTAGATTAGTGGAATTAAGGTAGCTAATCAACTAATAAAAATACAGAGATTATTCTGGATTACTCAGATGGGCCCACTGTATTAAAAGGGTCTTTGAAAGTGGAAGAGAGAGGCCAAACACGAGCTTCAGAGAGAGGTGCAATTAAAAAAGAATGGTCAGAGAGATGCCATATTGTTGACTTTGAAGATGGAGGAGCCACTGAATGCAGATGGCCTCTAAAGCTGGAAAAGATGAGGCAGGGAATTTGCCCCAGGGCCTCCAGAATGAATGTTTCTCGCGACAACATTGGGTGAGTTTAGCCCAGTAAAACCTGTGTTCGATTTCTAATCTATACAACTCTGAGATAATTTGTGTTGTTTTAAGCCATTAGGTAGGTAGAAATGTGTTACAGAAATAGGAAGTTAAAACAGGAAGTTTCTAAGTAGTTTTTATGTATAAGAGGCTCTGGTCAGTTTTTAATGCTAGAGGGCCTTTTGAGTCAATTTGGTATCAAGAGTGCCCCCAAAACTCCAGGCTGGGATGTTTCGCTAGACTTTAGAGTATGATCTTACTTAGGCATTCGTATCTCCATATGCCACTCAGCAGAGTCCCCTGTAAATCTCTTTTGCTGTAAAAAATAAATAAATAAAATAGAAATATTTCTTCCTATAAAGGAAATCTGCAAAATTATGTGCGTTAAAGAAAGTAAGCCAGCGGTTAAAATTCTTATCTTGTTTTATTATCCTTGTTCTCACTGTTCTTACTTCTTCCTTGCCATCTTCTGGTTATTATTAACTTTTTAAAAAGCATTTAATGTAAGGGAAAGGACTGCTAGTTTCAAACCCTGAAGTTCTTTGCTAATGCACTGAAAGTAGACAGCCAGAGCAATTTGAGCCTGTCTGTCAAGTTGGTCAAGGTGGAGAGTAATGTGGTCTGGGGTTCCCTGAGCCCATTGCACCTTTGACCTTTTCTGTTGAGACTATTGATCTAGGTTAATAGTTAGCACCAGTTGTACTGTTGGAGTTGTGGGCCTGTGTTTGTGTGTGTGTGTGTGTGTGTGTGTGTGTGTGTGTGTGTGTGTGATTCCTCATAGAGTACAAATGAGGCTCTGGCTAACTCAGAGGGCAATTGGTCCTTTTATAGTTTTCCAAGATCAAAGTGAGGAATTAGAATAGATGGGTCCTGACAGGCAGGGGGAAGATTCATTTCTGGAATGTTTGCCATTGTATCAGCAACAGAGCAGTGGGTCTGGTCACAGAGCCAATTCTATCTTTCACGCTGGGAACTCTGCTCACCAGAGGGCTGCCCACAGAGTCAGGTGGGTTAGAGATTGCTGGATAACAGTATAATTCCTGAGGTTAGTGAACCAGTGAGGTGAGTTTAGCTCTGTTTTACCTACTCTATCCACACCCTCCGTCTCTGATGCTGCTGCTGCTAAGTTGCTTCAGTCGTGTCCTTACTCTGTGCGACCCCGTAGACGGCAGCCCACCAGGCTCCCCCATCCCTGGGATTCTCCAGGCAAGAATACTAGAGTGGGTTGCCATTTCCTCCTCCAATGCATGAAAGTGGAAAATGAAAGTGAAGTCGCTCAGTCGTGCCGGACTCTTTGCCACCCCATGGACTGCAGCCCACCAGGCTCCTCTGTCTATGGGATTTTCCAGGCAAGAATACTGGAGTGGGGTGCCATTGCCTTCTCCACCCTCCGTCTCTATGCTATGCTATGCTATGCTAAGTCACTTCAGTCGTGTCCGACTCTGTGTGACCCCATAGACGGCAGCCCACCAGGCTCCCCCATCCCTGGGATTCTCCAGGCAAGAACACTGGAGTGGGTTGCCATTTCCTTCTCCAATGCATGAAACTGAAAAGTGAAAGTGAAGTCTCTCAGTCGTATCCGACTCTTATCGACCCCATGGACTGCAGCCTACCAGGCTCCTCTGTCCATGGGATTTTCCAGGCAAGAGTACTGGAGTGGGGTGCCATTGCCTTCTCTGCCCTCCGTCTCTACCACCCTCAAAATTATCATCCCACTAACTGGGTGCAGAATGATACACACAGTAGGTCAGTGGGCTGAATACATGAAGAAGCTTGGTTATGCTCTCTGACTGAGTGAAATGTAGGCTACAGAACAGAGAACATTCTCCCAAATACTCCCAATGCCTACAACCTTCTCCTTACCAGCTCTTTACTACTCAGGGGAGTTTTCTTTTCCTTTCTATTCTATGAGAAGCACTCACGTTCCATCCTGAGCAACTTCCCACCTCTTTCAGCTCATCCTTCTTCTGTCCTCTTCACCTCTTCCAAGCTACTCTCTCCAGAAGTCTAGTTGTTCATAACTCATTCACTCACTCAACAGATATTTATTAAACTCCTATCATGTACTTTGGATTCTTTTCCCCTTTCTACTTTAACCTGTCAGACTGTTCTTTTCTGCTTTATCCTGGGAGTCTGACATTGTTGGAGGCAGTGGTGCTTGAAAGAGAGGAAAGGGTATGGTTGACATGGGATGGGGATGGTAGGCAGGCAATTTTAAGTGCAGAAAGACTGAAGAAAAGTAGATGAGTACATGGGCTAACTTAGGAGATTCTCACTCACTAAACCCTGTGATGTCCAAACATTATATGCTGCAACAGATCCTTAATAGAGAATAATCCCAGGAATGATTTGGGATGCTTCTGTTTGCTTTACAGAACATATGTGTTTGTCACATCTCAGTCACAACTTTTTAAAATGTAGAACTAAATCATTCCGTAAACATTCTTTTAAATCTTAAAGAGAGTTCATGTACCAATTTATGAATCCGTTCTCACACTGATGGAGATTTGGATTATTTCCAGGCTATGTAAAAGGTATGTATAGCAATGAGGCTGAGTGTACTCACCAAAAACTGGAAAGAAAAGAATTTAGGACTGCACCCTGGAGTGCTCCATCATTAAGAAGTTGGGTAGAGAATGGAAATCTCCATGGTGAAAAGAGACCAAGAAGGAACTACCTACAAGGTAGGAAGAAAACCAAGAGTACCATGTCCTGGAAGCCAAGTAAGAAAAGTGCACTGACCATTGAGAAAAGAGAACTGATCACTGAGAACTGACCATGGGACAGACCTTTGGTGACCTTGATAAGGCACTTTGGATGGAGTGGTGGAGCTCAAAGCCTGATGAGAGTGGAATGCAGAAACCCTCTGACTGCTATCTGAGATTCTAGTCTCTCTTCAAATACAGCCATCCTATCACAACCCCTAATTATCTCCCTAAATTCACAGGTCAGGTCTTGTGACTCCTTAGCTTATTTTTCTTCTGCCTGAAGAATTAAGTTCCAACTGTTCAGTATGACATTTAATCTTTACTTTTTACTGTTATTTTTCTGGCATCTTCTTCGGAGGCTGCTCCACCAACCCTGAGCTCCCATTGGAGCTACCACTGGTTTCCGAATTTCATACTGCTATCAAACATGTGTTGCTGTTGGAATGCCCTTCCCCAAACCCCTTTGTACTCTCACAGAATTCTAAGCATGTATCTATCAAAGTTTCATTATTGTTGTTGTTTAGTCGCTATGTTGAGTCTAATGGAATTACTTATGTGATTGTCTCCTCCAACCAGTATGTGAGTGCCTGGAGGGCAAAGATCATTACTTAGTTTTTCTACCCTCTCCAGAGTCGGAGTAGAGACAAACAGAGAGCAGATTTTCATTAAGTGTTGGTGGAATAAATAAGCCTGTGAAAAAAAATATATGCATGGTATATTATTTTAGATAATTTTAGTGGAAACAAATTTTAGTTCTCTGAGGGTGGTTTTAATTTTTAGAACTAGCCAAAGGCTGTTTGGCATTAAGTCTGATGAAGAAGTTGGGAAATATAAGTTTTTATTACAAATGAAGTGTAGGAAAAAATTAAGCATGGCTGTTTTGTGATGACACATTTTGTTATATGGCTCATAAAGGGCACTAAAGTTTACTGGCACTGATTTCTTAAGGCAATTTCACAGATGAATTTCCAAAAACATTTTGAACAGTGACAGTATTCCTGGACTAAGTACTTGGTTTTTCAGAATGACTATTTTGAAGGAAAAGATTTACTTGAATCTGTAAGTTCTGGTGTCTGTGTTAAAAAAAAAAAAATCAGTATCATTCTTTTTTAGTCATATTTTATTTTCTGGAGTGAATTTTTATAAGCTAAATTTCACATTCTCTCCTGTGTGTTTAACTCTTCTCTTTGTAACTATTATTTTCGATTCTTTCTTTTGTAGGCATCATCTTTCAATGCAGCAGCATTTGAAACTTCTATTAAAAGTGTTTATTTGAAAAAAAGTATTCATAATACCATTAACTAAGACCAGATTTAACACCAATTCCAGTGGCTGATCTCTACCCCAAATGGATATACGGCCATTTGTTATGATCTTTTGTTTACTGATTTTCAAGCAGTTTTCAATCTGTGTGACACTGATGAGATCCAAGTCAATTTGGACTAATTTCTTGAGTCACTTTTCATGAAGCAGTGCATCAAACGCTTTACCAAGTTCAAATGTGTAACATCTGCTCTCCTTTCCCTGATAATTTTACAGTCCTCTCAAGAAGTCAACTACTTTATCAACTACAGAATGTATTTTATAAGTCTCCATTATTTTTGCCCATATTTCTGTCACCTTTTAGAATTTCGTTTCTCAACTTATTTGCCAAGTCTTGGTAAAATGCTTATTAGCTAGGCATCTGATACAATTATTCTTCTGGAGCAACACGTTGTGACTCTAGGTTCACTTGGATTAGATCTGTATATAATCTTTTCAGTTATTATGATTTAAAAGATGCATGCAATAAAATCTGTGCTAGTTATTTTGTTCATATCCTGAGAGAGATGTTACTCAGACTTGCTGATTGGTATATGTTTGGAGGTTTGAAGTATTCACTTACCTGCTTTTTGTCATTAGCTGGATTTTTTTTTTCTAGATGCATTTTATGGTTCTCCATCTTTACCATATGTTAAATGGATATAATGCTTGCAACAGCATGCCTTACAGAACAGTAAAATGTCTGTGCATATACAGTAAGTTGACTCATGTAGCCTTTGGATACAAATTGAAGTTTTTGATGCTTCTGTCATCTCACTGATATAGGTGAGCTGTGCTCAATAACATTTGCTTTCAAGGGCTTGGGGGTAATTACTGTGTACATACACTGAGAAAAGTTTGCTTTATAATTAATTTTTCAAGCAAATTCAAGAATATTCCATGTAAA
The DNA here is from genome assembly GCF_032452875.1 of Bos javanicus. Lineage (NCBI taxonomy): Eukaryota > Metazoa > Chordata > Mammalia > Artiodactyla > Bovidae > Bos > Bos javanicus. The sequence goes on from NC_083868.1 coordinate 109,399,358, forward strand.
TAATGCATTTTTTATGAGTTAGGCCCCGGGTCATTGTGTTTACTGATAGAGTTCAATTAATTGAATAAATATGAAGATCCTGTATTTAGAGTACCCTTGTATAGGTTAAAATGTAGTGCTACAGATGTTTTATTAACTTTTACAGATAAGTTACTGAATTAGCAAGTTGTATAAGCATATAATAAACATGTTTGATAGAGTCACATAAATTAAAACATTGGTTAGGATTTATCAAGGATTACTTGAGCATTAATTAACTGACAACTAGAACACCATTTCTGACATCCTGAAATTTCCTTTGGTTAATCTTATATAGATTAGTCTGTTTCTCCTTCTTTATATAAAATATTTAGCTTTTGAAGTGTTTTGACATATGGTAAACTCCAATAAGAAGGCAGATTTTTTTCAGTTTTGAGAAATGTAAATATATCATTCTGCAAGAAATTCCAAAATGTTGGCTATGGGACAATGGAAACCACATGTAGTTTTTTCTCCAAATCTCAATATACAAGTAACTGCTTTCAACACATCTTTTCTGTCTCCAGTTTTAATATTAACTACTTGATTAAATGTTAAACAGAGCAAAGGCCATTTTTGTCAGGTGTCACTAATATTCATATTGATTCCAAAGGATGAAAATCTTTTAGTTTTAAGTATTTACCACCCTTTTGTGATTCAATGATAATTAACTGGTATTGGAAAATATCAGCTCTTTATAATTTGAAATTCTAGGATTGGAGATTCATTGGCTTAATAAAAGCTATGATGTTTTGTTTTGCTTTTAATTACTAAATGTCAACTTTACATTCTTTCTGTTAGATCCTTAATTTTGAATATCAATTCTGGAAATAAATAGTGCTTTTCTAAAATCAAGGTTAGAATTTTTCACTTTCAATGTTACATTTACAGATATTACACAAGTTCTGTTCATTAAATTAAGACAATCCATCAATGACCACAGTATTTGTATTTCTATAAATAAAAGATATCACCAACATTTTAATGGGGGTGGGAGGAATTCACATTTACGTAGACCATTTCCAAGTTTGAATGTTAATTTCACTTGAAAAGTAAATCTGAATCTTGGAGGCTTTTTCTAAGGATAAATGATTTAAAGTTAGTAGGACATACTCTATAAATGAAAGTGTATGCCTTGGAATCAATGATTCAAAGTCAAGAAATGGTATTATGTCAGAGGTCAAACAGAGAGACTCAGAGAGTAAACGTATTTAGGATTCACTTTCTTTGTATAAATATTTTAAATGATGCATCAATAGATACAAACGAAGAAGAGTGCATTATTCTTTGTGTATAAGTAAAATTAGAAGACTTCATTTTGTTTTCATAAAAATATAGCAACTCTATTTCACAAGATGCCAATCATACACATGAGTTTTTTTAAAAGTCAATTTTCTGCAGAGTTCCAAGTGTTTTAGTTTATTTGAATATGTTTTTTGTTGCCTGTTGTTATTTACAGATATTCATATGCTTAAAATATTTTTCTATTTCTGCTAAATCTATGAATTATTTACATAAACATGGGAATACTATTAAATCAATACATTCCTTATAACGTATGACTTTTCTATTTCTGAGATTTTAGAGTTTTCCCGCATTAATTAAGAGCTAAAGCACATTAAAAGATGTATTATACAAGCATTGTAAACAGATGTGTTCAAATGAAAAAGCTAAATATGAGGTAAGAGCTTTTTGGTTTTCAAAAATAGAAAACAAGTGAGAATTTGTGTCACAAAAATGTTGTATCTTTATAATATAAAACATGAGCAATATCAAGATAAAATAATATCTAAGTTTATGAATATTTTTAAACATCAGAAGATTCTTTCTAGGCCCTTGGATAAGCAAGGACTCTGCTTTAATTACTTCACCAGGCAAATTCATCCACTGTTGGATTATTCTCAAACGAAATATTTTTTTAGGATTCAGACTAAATATATCATTTTTTTATGTTTGTTACTATTTATATCAATACTCTCATAAAATGTGAGTAACTCGTTTTCCTTTTCATTTCTTGTTGCTTTAACTATTCATTCATGGAGCAGGGAGGGAGGATAAGATTGTGGTACAAAATAAGGATGGTATTTTTGCGTTTTGACAGAGCAATTTGGAACTTTTTGCCTTCGTGCTTTTCAAAGTATAGGTTTTTGTCAAGATGTCAGCTCTAGTCACATAGATGAAGAAAGCAGCTTGTAAGTGATTGAAATTTTACTCTTACTACTTTGTAAGATGTATGTTTGCTGCAAAAGGTTAGATGATACCTGTGTTAGAAGACTCAAGGTGTTGATCAAATCTAAGAAATACACTTCCAAATAGTATATACAAAATGAAAAACAAATACACTTCAGACTTCCTTGTACCTTTGAAAAATAGACTCACGTATGTTATTATTGCTTACTAATGGTCATACTGATCTTCACATCATCAATTTGTTTTATATCTTGTAAAAGATCTAGTTATTTGGTTTTAAACCGATAACTTTGAGAATAATTATTCTTTCTTGTCCTAGGTATCGAATTGAACTAGTTGAAATAAAGGGAAACAAAAATCTCTTTTCTTCTCTATAGAATTTTATTTTCTGTTTTTATGTCTTAGTGGTTGTTGTGAATACAAAAAACTCTGTTTTCTGCAGTATCCTCAGAGAGTAGGGACAGGAAAAATAAAGGAAGATTCTCCTTCTTCTTATGCACCCCCTTTAACTTAATAATAATTAATCTTTAAGTTAAAGTATAACTGGAGCAAAATTTCTTATTTCTTAGTTTGGAATTTAGGAGCCCCTGTGGCAGGGGAGAGGTACAAGGGGTACAAGATACCAGTACAAGAATGGAAGAGACAAAGGGCAGAGCGTGATACATAAAATATTTAGAAAAGGATTGGAAACATTTGTAAAGTGAATCTGCAGATATCTTGTTCATAAAGGACAGGCTGTGGTGCCATGCATGTTCAAATATTTAGTAAATAATGTTTGTTATTTCTGCTTGTTGATTTCAAGTTTTTCTCTGTGGTATGTGGCACTAACATGGAATAAATTTATAAAGTGAAAGTGTTTTTTTAATTTTTTTCATTTTAATCAAGTCTCTAGAGTTAAGCTGTGTAAATTAGTACTCCATTACCTATTTTGTATGCCTGTGGTATTTTCATGTTCTACTAATACGGTGATGAAGCAAAATATTGATTAGAGTGTTTTAAATCTCTAAAAGAATTGAATGTCTTTCTCATAGTCTTCTACTGTAAAGCAAGTTTTAAAAGTGAAAATATTGAAATTAGTTTTCCTCGGATATTTATAGATGTTATCTTTCATTTAAATGCACTTAAGATGACTATAGTCTATTCAGTTCTAGAAAACTTTGTTGTTGTTATTGTTTAGTTGCTAAGACAAGTCTGACTCTTTGCCACCCCTGTGGACTGTAGCCCACCAGGCTCCTCTCTCCATGGGATTTCCCAAGCAAGAATACTGGAGTGGGTTGCCATTTCTCTTCTCCATGGGATCTTCCCAGACCAGGGATGGAACCCATGTCCCCTGCATTGGCAGGCAGATTCTTTATCACTCAGTCACCAGGGAACCCCCCTAGTAAGCTTAGGAGTGGTTCTAAAAGTAATTTCTTTGAAGTCTGTTTTTCATAATCAATCACTTGATTAGTTGTACACTTTTAAGTATCTCTTCAGTTGTCAACCCGTTTTTTGTTTTTGTAAGTATAGTTGATTCACAGTTATTATGTTCATTTCAGGTGTACAGCATAGTGATTTTATATTTTTATAGATTATACACCATTCAAAGTTATTATAATATTATTAACTGTATTCCCTGTGCTATACATTATATCCTGTGACTTATTTATTTTATAATACGTACTTATTTCCATTTATAATTGAATTACACTTCTTTCATTGAATGATTAGAATGCAAAATATACACAATGATACAGAAAAGAGATAACCATGCACGTATATCTGTATAGGTGCATGAAATTCAAATAAATAAATTTCAGTCATTGACCTTGCTCCTCGCTGTATCATGTTCAGGTGAATTAGCAAGGGTGAGACCTCCACAACCAAGGGTGGAGTGGGCCTCCATTATTAATCTGCAGAAACAGAAAATGCCACAGAGCTGTAGCTGTACCCAGAGGGAGGAGCAGTTCCAGCCACTTACGAGTTAGTGACTTGAGCTCAGATGGCTGCCCTGTGGTCCTGAGCAAATCACCTTGCTCTTACTGTTGTCTTGAAGCCTAAATCTGAGATATTCCCACACTTCACAGGAGTGCAGTGGAAAATAAGTAACAGAGCTGGTACATCGCATATATGAAGCACTCTCATTTTCCAGAAGTGTTGCATAGCATCCTTTTCTGAAGAGTTCTGCATATCAGCTGTTTGGATTTTGGTGACCATTTCTAAAACTGCTGAAAGGAGGGGCTATTATTTATGTGTCTCAGGGAACCCAGACAAGACTTTTCTCTCTTTCTCTCTTTCTTTCTACCCACTTCCTCCTTTCTCCCTACACCCTTCCCTTCATATATTTCATTCATAGCTATTTTAAGAGAATTTCATTCTGGTGACATAATTTTGAATAAAATAGTAGGTGACTAGTACAATGTTCTCCTTTGGATACTTGTCAAGAATTATTTTTAATTTTCAAATAGGACTTCAACAGTGTACAGTGTGGCTATATTCAGAATACTAAAATGTCAGGACTGGAAGGGATCTCAGCAATTATGCTGTGTAGTATCTTCTGTTCCTAAGAAATGAAGATTTGCTTTTAAGACATATAGAAGCAGAGTATGTCCAAGAGTTTCTTTATATAACTATTGTGATTATCTTTCTCCTTATTATAAAAGCAGTACCTGTTCTTTGTAGAAAAACCCACTTGTAATCTTATTATCTAGAGAAACCACTAATAACATTTTACTATATATACCTCTTGTCTCTTTTTTCTATACCTGTATATATACATTTTTACCATATTGGAACCATGTGGTTCATATATGTAGTTTTACAATAAAGATAGGTTTAATAGTTTCTAAAAATAAAACAACTTGCTTGCAAAAAATTCTAACTTTACAGAAAATAGGAAGAAGTAAAAAAAAAATCACTTGAGATCTTTCTTTGCAGAGATAATCACTGGTTAAAATAATAATGAGATATGCTAAGAAGTAGGTAGTTAATATGGAGAAGGCAATGGCACCCCACTCCAATACTCTTGCCTGGAAAATCCTATGGATGGAGGAGGCTGGTAGGCTGCAGTCCATGGGATGGCTAAGAGTCGGACACGACTGAGCGACTTCACTTTCACTTTTCACTTTCATGCATTGGAGAAGGAAATGGCAACCCACTCCAGTGTTCTTGCCTGGAGAATCCCAGGGACGGGGGAGCCTGGTGGGCTGCAGTCTATGGGATTGCACAGAGTCGGACACGACTGAAGTGACTTAGCAGCAGCAGCAGGTAGTTAATAATAAAAACATTCTTCTAGATACTAGTTGATGCACAGATACTCATATGTGTGCATATATTGATGATGGAAAATATACTTTTTTTACTCAATAACATCATGTGAACATAGTTCTATATCAATAAATATAGGCTAATACTATAATTTTTGCTGACTGCATTATATTTTCTTATACAGATAAACCTTGTTTACTTAAAATATTTATTGATAAATACTTGTTACCAATTTTTCTACTATAAACAGTGCTATAATAATTGTTTTTATAACTAAATAATTGTGTGCATCTTTGATTCATTTCTTACGCAAATTCCAAAAGTGGTAGTGTTGGATCAAAGGCTATACTTGATTATACTCCAATCAGCTAGGTCTGAGAAAGTCTGTGTGTGTATGTGTGTGTTAGTCACTCAATCATATCCAACTCTTTGTGACCCCACAGATTGTAGCCCACAAGGCTCCTCTGTTCGTGGAATTCTCCAGGCAAGAATACTGGAGTGGGTTGCCATTCCCTTCTCCAATGAGAGAGTCTATTTCCCTGTGAATCTTACTAACTTTGAAAATTATAATTTGATATATGCATTTATTTTAAAAAGCATCTTATTTCTGTTTTATTTTATATTTCTTTACTTTATAGTGAGGATAAATATTTCCCAAGTTCTTGTTGGCTATTTATTATACTTCTGCTGTGAATTGTTATGTGTCATTTGCCAATTTTTAAATACAGATATTCACCATTATGTATTAAATATGTAATGCCATTGTGTCACATATGTGGCATTTTCTTTAGTAATTTGCATGATATTTTCACTTTTGTACACATTTTGTACATATTATTTTTGTATGTATATAGAAGCTATGAAGTTTTAGTGGTTAGTTATATCAATATTAACTCTTTAACTGTCATTTGCCTTGCAAATAGTTTTTCAACTCTATTATTTATTGTTTATGGTATCTTTTACTATTTATGTCTTTAGTTTAAAAATATGTATTTACAAAGTCTACCTTTTATTTTATAACTTCTAGGTTTCCTGCCTTAGTTGAAAAGGTCCCCTACCACTACCTATTCCTAGAGTCACCTACAGGTTCCTACAAGATGTGTGTTATTTAAAATTTTATATTTAAGATTTTAATTCATCTGCATTAATTTTTGTATGTAGTTTAAGTTAAAAGTCTAATTTTGTTTTTTCAGATGTTTAGTCCATTGTGTCAACACTATTTTCATGAACATAAATATTACTTTTTGCTTTTTATTTAATTATTTTTAATTTATTAAAATTTTTTTTTTTTTTTGCTGTGCTATGGGGCATGCAGGATCTTAGCTCCCTGGTCAGGGATCAAACCTATGTACACTGCAGTGAAAGTGTGAGTTTTAACCTCTGGACCACCAGGAAAGTCCCATAAGTATTGCTTTTATTATATATTAAATTTTTATATATACTGAGATTAACTTTTAGAGCCTCTGTTCTGTCTTATTGGTCAATTTGTCTACTCCTCTGCCAGTTCACACCATCATGATTATCTGGGTCATGAAGATCTTTTTTGTACAGTTCTTCTGTGTATTCTTGCCACCTCGTCTTAATATCTTCTGCTTCTGTTAGGTCCATACCATTTCTGTCCTTTATCGAGCTCATCTTTGCATGAAATGTTCCCTTGGTATCTCTGATTTTCTTGAAGAGATCTCTAGTCTTTCCCATTCTGTTGTTTTCCTCTATTTCTTTGCATTGATCGCTGAGGAAGGCTTTCTTATCTCTCCTTGCTATTCTTTGGAACTCTGCATTCAGATGCTTATATCTTTGCTTTTCTCCTTTGCTTTTCGCTTCTCTTCTTTTCACAGCTATTTGTAAGGCCTCCTCAGACAGCCATTTTGCTCTTTTGCATTTCTTTTCCATGGGGATGGTCTTGATCCCTGTCTCCTGTACAATGTCACGAACCTCAGTCCATAGTTCATCAGGCACTCTATCTATCAGATCTAGACCCTTAAATCTATTTCTCACTTCCACTGTATAATCATAAGGGATTTGATTTAAGTCATACCTGAATGGTCTAGTGGTTTTCCCTACTTTTTTCAGTTTAAGTCTGATTGACTATGCCAAAGCCTTTGACTGTGTGGATCACAATAAACTATGGAAAATTCTGAAAGAGATGGGAATACCAGACCACCTGACCTGCCTCCTGAGAACCCTGTATGCAGGTCAGGAAGCAACAGTTGGAACTGGACATGGAACAACAGACTGGTTCCAAATAGGAAAAGGAGTATGTTAAGGCTGTATATTGTCACCCTGCTTATTTAACTTCTATGCAGAGTACATCATGAGAAACACTGGGCTGGAAGAAGCACAAGCTGGAATCAAGATTGCAGGGAGAAATATCAATAACCTCAGATATGCAGATGACACCACCCTTATGGCAGAAAGTGAAGAGGAACTCAAAAGCCTCTTGATGAAAGTGAAAGAGGAGAGTGAAAAAGTTGGCTTAAAGCTCAAACATTCAGAAAACGAAGATCATGGCATCCGGTCCCATCACTTCATGGGAAATAGATGGGGAAGCAGTGGAAACAGTGTCAGACTTTATTTTTGGGGGGCTCCAAAATCACTGCAGATGGTGACTGCAGCCTTGAAATTAAAAGACGCTTACTCCTTGGAAGGAAAGTTAGGACCAACCTAGATAGTATATTAAAAAACAGAGACATTACTTTGCCAACAAAGGTCCGTCTAGTCAAGGCTATGGTTTTTCCAGTGGTCATGTATGGATGTGAGAGTTGGACTGTGAAGAAAGCTGGGTGCCAAAGAATTGATGCTTTTGAACTGTGGTGTTGGAGAAGACTCTTGAGAGTCCCTTGGACTTCAAGGAGATACAACCAGTCCATCCTAAAGGAGATCAGTCCCAGGTGTTAATTGGAAGGACTGATGCTGAAGCTGAAACTCTAATACTTTGGCCATCTCATGTGAAGAGCTGACTCATTGGAAAAGACCCTGATGCTGGGAGGGATTGGGGGCAGGAGGAGAAGGGAACGACAGAGTATGAGATAGCTGGATGGCATTACTGACTCAATGGACATGAGTCTGTGTAAACTCCGGGAGTTGGTGATGGACAGAGAGGCCTAGTGTGCTGTGATTCATGGGGTTCCAAAGAGTCAGACACGACTAAGTGACTGAACTGAACTGAACTGCCAGTTCAATCTTATGCTATATATGATAAAATATAATATTTTAACAAATATTATAGCTGTTTGATTATAATGCCAGAAAGACATTCTCAAACATGCAAGCATTAAGCAAATATAGTACCACTGAGTCCTTGAATAAAAATTTAATAATAAAACTCAGGCAACAGAGAGCTGGGCTCTTAAGTTTATGGATTAGTTTTGAACTCAGAAGAGAGGTCTAAGTTTGAGATATAGGTTTGGGGTTGGTGATTTACAGATGTAGCAAAAGTCATGGAGTGCATGAGCTTGCTTATAAAGAGAAGACATTATGCAAAGAGAAGGGAGCCTAGGGAAGGCCTGAGGAGCATCCATATTCCATGGTCAAGAAGAGCAGCGGGATCCCTGAAAATAGAACTGAAAATGGAGGCTGAAGAAGGAGAAAACTCAGTATTTGCTTGCAAGTAAGAAAGAGAATGTCTTAAGGAGACAGTAGTTAACTGTGTTAATCCTGCTAAGAGGTCAAGTTCAGAGAGGACTTGAATCAAACCTACTGGGTTTGTTACAAGGACGTCCTTTATGATAAGTATGTGGAAAGGTTGCCTGGAGGAAAGATATAGCCAAAAATCCAGCCCAGAGTGGGTCAAAGGGAAATGAAAGGTGTAGATGTCTCTACAGGTTGAGGTTTATTCTCTTGAAATGTTTGCCTGTGAAGTGAAGGAAAAAGTCAGAGCAGAGACTTGAGGGTATGTGGGACCTAGAAGGTTTTTAACTTTAAAAATACTGATATGAAGGCACCAGAAAAGAGAGGTTTGAGATATAGGAGAGGGGATTATGGTTAGCTGTTTTTTCAAGTTTCCTGAGAAGACAGGGGAGAGAGAAGAAGGTGAGGCCTGGAGCCCAGGGAGAGGGACCCTTGCTCAGCAATAAGAGGTCAGGAGAATGGTAAGCACAGATATAATAAGCATGTGGATGTGATGGCAAGATGTTCAGGTAACTTCCACCTGCTAGAAGTAGGATGTGAGGAGACTTGCTGGCAGAGAAGATGTAGGGCCCTGAGTCAGCTATTTGAGAAACGGAAGGAGGTTTGCAAGTTGTGGGGCATCAGAGAGCTAGCTGATTGGAAATTCAGCACCTGATAGAGAGCCCTATCCTTCCTTGTGCTATGAGGCAAAAACTTCAATGAACATAGGTAAAATGGCAGAGTCAGCATCTAATATGTGGGTAATCTAGTAAACTGAATTATTTTAGGTAAAATCCAAGTGGTGGGGGGGTTTCCATAAACACAGTTTATGGACCATCTGTAGTGTAGACTTTTAATAGTCACGTAAATAACAAAACAAAACTTTGGAAACTAGACTGATTCTACTCTACCATGCATGGTGTAAAGTAAAAGTCAATGCCCACTAAAAATCTACAGAAGCATGGCTATACTGATATGCCTCTTAAGATATATAACATTTATGCTAACTAAATATATTGGAGTTTTTTCCCTACAGCATTACTGTAGGGAAATTACTGTAAGTTCATTTTGAAGAAGTGCTGGGCAAGAGGGGAAAAAAGCATGAAGTTTGGAGTCAGATTGACTTAGTTTAAACCTAACTTTGCTGATTACCAAAATGACCGTGGACAGACAGCTCACTATTGCTGGGTTTAGTCTGCTCATCTTTTAGATACCTGATTGGGTTTTGGAAGAATTAAGGGAAGTGATATATGTAAAATACCTAGGACTGTTCACAGCACACAGTTCGGGCTCAATTAGTTTATTCTTGTTTTATAGGATTTACAAGATTGTTCTACAGGGTTCACATAAATGATCTCTTGTTGCCGGTTCAATCAACCTGTAAACAATTATTGAACACCTAGTAGTTACTAGGTGCCTAGTCTTGTACTAGGGACTGTGGAAACAAAGAAGAATGAACCTGATTGTTGCTCTAGAGCTCTTTGTACTGCACTTAAAATATATTTTCATATAAAAGCTTTACAAACGCACACTTCTCGAGTCTGTTAGTTGCTTAACCGAGTTGACTATGCAATATTTTAGCCCAGTGGCTGGCATATAAGAACCACTTAACACATCTTATTTTTCCTCTCCTCCTAAGATAAGATACAAGCAATCTCAGGTTTATAACCAATTGATGTACAGATTCAGAATTACAAATAGCTTATGATAAGTGTGAAAACAAACAGCCGAAAGGCATGCCCATCTTTGGGGAGTTGACCTCTGGGTACAGACTTCGCAAGTTGGTTGCCTGTTGTGCCCTAAATAGCATCCTTGACGTGGTGTAAAAGTTCCACGTCTTTTTCTGACCCTGGCTGTGTTTCCTGTGGTTTTGCCTCAGGGATATCTTTTCCATTTCTGAAAGCTGAGTTTCTGACACTCATATATGTTTCAGATTTCTCGAGTTTCCTTGAAACAATTTTTTTTCTTACTAAAATTCACAATTTGATGTACAATCTTTTTTCTGGCTCAGTAAGAGGGATGGTGTTCTCTGGAGCCCATAAGAGGTCATTGCCTTATTGTATGATGCTGTAACCTTAGCAGTTCCTCTGTGATTCCATCTTTCAGTGAATTCAAATTTTTTTATGAAATTTAAAAAATTATGTGAATGCATTTCTCATTGTAAAAAATTAAAATACACAAGTTCAGATTATAAAATGTCAAACACCTCACCTTTTTTCCCTCCTTATCCCTTCTATTTCTCATAAGTAACACTGTTAACACTTTGGGGAATATTTTTCCAGAAATTATTCTGTGTATTTTAATGCCTAAAAATTTTTGTATGAAATATGCATACGTATATTTTTTACAAAAATGGGATTATAGGACACAAATTTTTCCAAAACTGACTTTTCTCACTTAATAACAAATGATAGAGCTGTGTGACATGCTTCATTCAGATCTATCTCATTCTTTTTATTTAATTTAATTTTTATTTATTTAGCTGCACCAAATCATAGTTATGGCATATGAACCCTTAGTTGTGGCATGTGGGATCTAGTTCCCTGACCAGGGATCAAACCCAGGCCCTGTGCATTGGGAGCACTGAGTCTTAGCCATTGAACCTGCCAGGGAAGTCCCATGTCTCATTCTTGTTAACAGTGACATAGAATCCTATACTACAGATAAAACATGATTCATGTAAACAAACCCCTGTTGGCATTCAAAACCAAACTCCTGACTTTCCCCCCAAACTTGGTTCTCCCATGGTCTTCTCTATTTTGGTTAATGGTGACTCTGTCAGTTGTTCAGGCCATTAATCCTTTAGTCATCTCTCACCATCTGCCTTTCCTTTTTAGCACTTATCACTTGACATATATATGTTTATTGGTTTATTATCTATCTCCTTCTCACTGAGGTAATATTGACAGGTCAAGAACAAGAGATACTGGTGGTGTAAAGAGTAACAAGCAAACCTGCTAAAAGAAAGGAAAGGTATGAGAGCACACGTGCGCGTGTGTGGGTACCTATACCTTGGCAGGTACAAACTCTGGATTGTCTTCACTTTGTAATTCTGGCAGGAATTTCAGGTCTTTACCCCTTAATCACCTGATACTCTCATCTCTCAACAAGTGTCTATTGAAGTCTTTTACCACTTACATCTACTCAGTCACTATGTCTTATCTGTTGCCCCAAATGTGCCTTGAACACGCCTCCAGTTTTTCTTTGATACCATTGCATCACTCTACATCAAAACATTAACAACATTGGCCAGGACCATTGTCTAAAGCTTCCTAACTGGTCTCTCCCGTCAACTGTGTCCCTACCTCAGCTCTCTCAGTTCAGTTCAGTTCAGTCGCTCAGTTGTGTCCAACTCTTTGTGACCCCATGGACTGCAACACACCAAGCCTCCCTGTCCATCACCAACTCCTGGAGTTTACTCAAACTCACGTCCATTGAGTCAGTGATGCAATCCAACCATCTCATCCTCTGTCATCCCCTTGTCCCGCCTTCAATCTTTCCCACCATCAGGGTCTTTTCAAATGAGTCAGCTCTTCTCATCAGGTAGCCAAAGTTGGAGTTTCAGCTTCAGCATCAGTCCTTCCAATGAATATTCAGGACTGATTTCCTTTAGGATGGACTGGTTGGATCTCCTTGCAGTCCAAGGGACTCTCAAGAGTCTTCTCCAACACCATAGTTCAAAAGCATCAATTCTTTGGCGCTCAGCTTTCTTTATAGTCCAACTCTCACACCTGTACATGACCACTGGAAAAACTATAGCTTTGACTAGACGTACCTTTGTTGGCAAAGTAATGTCTCTGCTTTTTAATATGCTGTCTAGGTTGGTCATAACTTACCTTCCAAGGAACAAGTGTCTTTTAATTTCATGGCTGCAATCAGTATCTGCAGTGATTTTGGAGCCCCCCAAAATAAAGTCTGACACTGTTTCCACTGTTTCCCCATCTATTTCCCATGAAGTGATGGGACCAGATGCCAAGATCTTTGTTTTCTGAATGTTGAGCTTTAAGCCAACTTTTTCACTCTCCTCTTTCATTTCATCAAGAGGCTCTTTACTTCTTCTTCACTTCTGCCATAAGGTTGTGTCATCTGCATATCTGAGGTTAATGATATTTCTCCCAGCAATCTTGGTTCCAGCTTGTGCTTCATCTAGCCCAGTGTTTCTCATGATGTACTCTGCATAGAAGTTAAATAAGCAGGGTGACTATATACAGTCTTGACGTATTCGTTTCCCGATTTGGAACCAGTCTGTTGTTCCATGTCCAGTTCTAACTGTTGCTTCTTCACCTGCGTACAGATTTCTCAAGAGAGAGATCAAGTGGTCTGGTATTCCCATCTCTTGAAGCATTTTCCACAGTTTATTGTGATCTACACAGTCAAAGGCTTTGATATAGTCAATAAAGCAGAAATAGATGTTTTTCTGGAACTCTCTTTCTTTTTCCATGATCCAGCGGATGTTGGCAATTTGATCTCTGGTTCCTCTGCCTTTTCTAAAACCAGCTTGAACATCTGGAAGTTCACGGTTCGCATACTGTTGAAGCCTGGCTTGGAGAATTTTGCGCATTACTTTGCTACCGTGTGAGATGAGTGCAATTGTGCGGTAGTTTGAGCATTCTTTGACGTTGCCTTTCTTTGGGATTGGAATGAAAACTGAGCTTTTCCAGTCCTGTGGCCACTGCTGAGTTTTCCAGATTTGCTGGCTCAGCTCAATACCCCTCACCATATTCTTCATTCTGCCCTCAGAGTGGTTTTTTCACAATATATATCTTAAAACTTCTAAATGACTTCCCGCTACACATGCCTGTGAGTCAACTCACGATCCCTCACATTGCCTACAGGGTTCATCCTATCTTTCCAGCCTCAAGATTTGCTCCCTGTGCCCTGCACTTCAGCCATGCAGATTTTCTTTCATTTCCTGTCTCAAGACCTTTGCACAAGCACTTCCCTGAAAGAAATGCTCTTTCTCTCCACCCTTCATATTACATAATTCAGGCCCCATCTTAACATATATTTTTCTTAGAAATGATTTCCATTACGCCACAGATCTTGCCCTGCCCTTCTCTTGTGTAACATTTATCATACTTGTACTTATTTGGCTAATATCTCTCTGAGATATGTATGCTGTATGCCCCCTGAGAGCAGGGGCCATGCTGGGCTTAGTTACTGCCAAGTGCACAAGGCCTTCTCAGCAAATGATGCTGAATGAGTGAATGCAGTCTAAATTTAGGGAAAGTGAAAATTCTCTAAAATTACTGCTTTGGCTTTGATTCAAGAGATGATGATTTGGTGTAAACTTACACAGATGAGACAGAAGAAGGCAATAAAAGAAAACCTGAGAGGACCAGGGCAGAACCATTGTCTGTAACCTTTCCTTCATTGGGTCCACTGATGTCCTGGTAAAGTGGACCTAATACCAGAACCACGTTGTGGTTTATTGAGTCATTTCCCACTTCTTGTGTAGCTAGTCATAATTTAATTATATATAAGTATGCCATTAATTGCTCAGAAATTAACTGTTTAGAAACTTGAATGTGATTCATTGCCTAGCATGAGGTTATTTCTCAGATAATCCCTTTATGGTCTTTATAAAGATCAGGTTAAAATAATGCCTTGAGTTATTCTTGAGGGCAGATACTTATTCAGTCTCAACTCACATTTTTTTCAAGTGGCCTCTCCTGGAATAATTTTACCTCACTGATGTTTCCTACAATCAAATCATCAAAACAGACAACTGTCTGGAGGAATAATGAAAACAAAATATTCTGTTTTAATTCTTAATTTAACCTTTTAATCGTGTAACTTGGGTACAATTAAAATTAAAATGATACAGAGCTTTGTGAAGATTTTGAGTGATGGAAGATAAAATATGATTTCAACTATAATTATAGCATTTTTAAGTTGGGGCTGTAATTTAAGAATTTAACTTTCACGTTTTTTTTTTTTTTTTTTGAACTTTACAGAATTGTATTAGTTTGGCCAAATATCGAAATGAATCTGCCACAGGTATACATGTGTTCCCCATCCTGAACCCTCTTCCCTCCTCCCTCCTCATACAATCCCTCTGGGTCGTCCCAGTGCACCAGCCCCAAGCATCCAGTATCGTGCATCGAACCTGGACTGGCAACTCATTTCATACATGATATTATACATGTTTCAATTTGAGGGTTTTGCATAAATGCAAGGATCCATAAACAATGATGGCATTCTCAATAGGAAAGAAATGAAAAGTAAAGGCAGTGCTAACTTCTCCTATTATATTTAGGTACTCAGATAGAGAAGGACGAATTTAACTCCAGGATTCTTTATGACATTCAGGCAGAAAGAACCAACAGAGAAGCTTATGACCATATTTGCTCTTTAATCGGCTATGCTGATTACAGAAGAACTTATAATCAGCTGAGGGTTTGATGAACTGACAACAACCTCTCTGCTCCCATTTTTATCTTCTTGATTGCTTATTTACTTCAGGAGCATGATATTTTTTCTTCATAGTATACTAATCATAATTACTAAGGAAATCGCTGGTTATCCTGTCTGTCATTAGGTGACCAAAAGAAAGCCCAGGATGGAAACAAAAACATTTCAACAGAAAACAAAAGAAATCAGAATGGAGCACACTTTGATATCATTATGATTTGGTTCTTACAAATTATTATTAACAACTTGACTACAAAATTTCACTGTAGATATACAAGTCAGGTTGTTGCAACATGTAGATTAGAGTTTGCTTCCATTTATGACTGACTGAGAATGTTTTTATGGAAGGCAGCAATAATCAGTGCTCGCTCTAACCAGAGACAGCCAGTCCTAATATAGTTCTGCATCTCTTGTCTCTTCTTTTTGTTTTTAAAAGTTTCTCTCCATTTTAAGTCCCTGGCAGTCTCTATCTTTCCTTCTCCATTCTACCATGAAACATTTTGGTGGGACTGTAATTTCCTGGATTACCTCTGCTTGGAATATTTACATTTCTTATTTACTTTATCTCTAATTGAAACATGACAAGTTTTCTTCCCTGTTTACTTTTGAACATCAATGATATTTTTAAAGTGAGGGGCACTGTCCTAGTCTTTCTAAAAATAGACTGTTGTCTACTTCACCTCCGAAAAAGTGAATTATGGATCTAAAATGAGAGAGCTTGTGGAAGAAAGAAGAAAGCTGCCACTCAGTGAGTATTAGGAGAGAATAGAGAATATTTTCCTTCCAAGGTCATGTAAACTAAAACAACCCTTAAGATGTATGAATGATGATAAACTTGGAAATTCTTTAAAATACTAGGAAAGAGGGAAAAGGAGATTTAAAATGAAATACAGTGAAATAAGTTGCATTCATTTTGCATATAATTCTGAGAGACCTCTCCATGTAGTCTAACCAGAATCTGATTTATGAGGAAAATTTACCCAACAAAATAAAACTGAACTTTCTCCCACATATAATTGATAAATAGCTTAGAAAACAATATTGTTGAAACTAATAAAAACTGATCACCAAACCAGAGTACCATAGATATTCTGTACTGAACCAAATTAATAAATCATTTGACGTATTTGGGAACTGCATCTATAATAGACTTAAAATAATAGGCTTGCATGTCAGTGTGGTCCCCTCTGTAACTCTTGAGTAGAAGGGTCAATGACTGTTTTTCTGGATTGTTTGGAAGTTAGAACTGGCTTGGGGGATTGGGAGATTTAGAGAAAAACAAAGTCCATTATATATAAAGGACCTGAAAATTTGATGTAAAGAACTAATTATATATAACCTAACCAATAAGAAATGAGAAGAAATAATGTATGTCTTCTGAACAGAAAGTATTTCAAAGTCACAACACCATGGTGAGGAGCAGTGAAATGGAATGGGATGATTTTGGTTGAATATGAACAGAAGACTTTAAGAAACCTAATACACTATGTAATGTCTGCCCATGGGCCCAATGGGGGTCCATTTTTAAAGGTGACACTGTGATAGACAAACGATTTATTTTCTGGAACAAACCATATATCCCCAGTTTTTATTTTCATGTTGTATCATGTTAAGTAGAATAGTACACCTAACTTAGTATCAAAAGTCTCAACTCTGCCACTTATTAAATGTGTGATCTTTGGTAAATTGATAAGACTTCAGGAATAAATGAGGATAATAGCACTTACCTCCCTGGGATGTTCTGAGGCTCAAAGGAGTTAACAAATGTGAAAATGCTATACAAATCACAAGGAAAACCCTGAAATGGTAAAACGGTGGGACCCTTTTCTGTAGCTGAGCCAAACTAAAACACCATAAATCAGTAGTTTACATCATATCCTTCTGAAATTCAACAATTTCCAAATAGATTTAACATCAAAAAGTATTTCAATGGAGGAACAGAGTATGTGGGAAAGTTAAGAGGGCATAATCAAGCAAATTATGTGTTTATCAGCTGTCTAATGGTACTCGCATCATCACATTAAAAAACCCACTCAGTTTTCTGGAGGTAATTCTGTATTAAATGCATCCAACTAACGTCTATGAAATTATTTTTTGCTTGGTGATTTTAATCTCTGGCCAGAGTAACCATAAACTATTCTGAACACTAGATATTTCTTTTGTAGATTTCAATGTCATGGCCACTCAACCTTTCTTTCCCATAGCAAAAATTTTTCAGATCTTGGCATCAAAAGTGCCATTTATGTTATGATTTACTGACTCAAAATGAAAGACTGGTAAATTAAGTGAAAAAGGGACTAAATTTTTTGGGTGTTAATTTAATTGAGTTAATAAGACAACTGTTAAAAATGGTTATGATTATGTGTTGTAGATTTTCAAGAAGTGTTGTATAGAATGTAAATAGGTATTTAGGTCAGCTTGCAAAGCACAATCTCTTTAATTCAGTCTGACTCTTTGCTGAGTGTCTTTACTACAGACACTCGTCTTTTACACCTTGAGATGATACATCTTTCCTATTGCGACAAGTTTCTGAATTCTCATATTACTTTGATTCATCCCGTGTGCATTTTGTTATGAAAGTTTGTATATAAATATCAGTCTGTTCAATTTCATCTGAAAATCTTGGTCTCCCTCCTCACCATGGAAGCAGGTTTAGATTCAAAGTGTCTTTTTAATTACTAGAACTTTCTTTATTATTTAGCAAATATATTCTGGATGTAAAGAAAAAAAATTCACCCTCTAAGTCCTAATTATTGTGTGCAAAAAAATGATTTTGTGGTCATATAAAGATTTTCTAGTTTTCATGTGAATGTAGTATGTTAATCTGTTCATAGTAGAATTGAGAATATTGTAATAATATTTTCACGTAATAACCAGTGGGTTATGTGAAATTCTATATGACCATAATTTCACATTAAAGTAAGTAAAATAGAAGCAGTTTATATATAAATTTTATGTCACATCTGAGTTTTGAAATAAGATGGGATGAATTGAATTTTAGAAAAGCAAGGGGAACTACTAAAAGTATGTCCAAGTTGGTTGTGATCATTTCCTCCAGATGATTAAAAATAATATGCACTTAATTTTAAACATTTGTTTTTGGTTTTATTTCTTTGTTTTTACTCCCATCCCCACCACTCCATGAATGACTGAAATAATCATTTCTAAGTATTCTGTAGATGACAACACTCATTGGTCTTTTTCTAACTTATAGACATGATTCTGAATATCACTTTTTTTTTTTTTTTGCAAATTGCTTCCTTAAAGATTTCAGGTGCCAAATGTGTATACATATTACATTATTCTTATCAGTGGGAGAACTCTTTTTGCCTTAAGAAAGAGTAAAAGATGAAATGATACATGAAATGGACAACAGCATATAAACTGAATGAGTAGAACTAAGGAGAGTTAAAGGGAAAATATGATAAAGGAACAAAAGAAATAGCAAAAAAAATCAGGTCCCAGGGAATTATTTTAGGATACAGTAGACAATATAATCGGAGAAAGCAATGGCACCCCACTCCAGTACTCTTGCCTGGAAAATCCCATGGACAGAGGAGCCTGGTGGGCTACAGTCCATGGGGTCGCTAAGATTTGGACACGACTGAGCGACTTCACTTTCATGCATTGGAGAAGGAAATGGCAACCCACTCCAGTGTTGCCTTGAGAATCCCAGGGACGGGGGAGCCTGGTGGGCTGCCATCTATGGGATCACACAGAGTCGGACACGACTGAAGCGACTTAGCAGCAGCAGCAGCAGCAGACAATATAATACAGTAAAAAAGAAAAATAGGAACTGAAGTCCTAAGGATAAGTGAGAAAAAATAGCAAGAAGGCATATTTTAGGCAAGACAAGAATAAAAAACCAAAGGCTACAAGGAAACAAGATTTATTTTAAAATACAGGGAAATTGTTAAATCATCTACAATACTTTAAGGAAAATTGATTTGCAAGAACATAGGGGAAAAGACAGACAAAAACAAAAACATTTTAAAAATCAAAAAATTTATTATATTTTTATTTTTTGAAAAATGAGAGTAATCAAATTATTTACAAAAAAGTAAGGTTTCTAGGACAAAATTTAGATCCTTAGAGTTTGTGTTTTAAACTAATGCCATCAGAATGGAAAAGAAACCTATTAAAGACACCATCTAAAGGTAAGGACCCAATCACAAGAATATATTTTAAAGGAAACTTTTTTATTATAACACCAGCTGTCCTAAAGGCTTTATAGAATGTAATTGTGGTTAAGCAGCATGCCTGCTGCTGCTGTAGGAGTTATAGCCAATAATAATGTATTGACATTTATATGGTTATGATGCTCTGACCTGAACTTGCTTAACCAGTGCACCAGTAATCACCAAGTATTTCACATTCACTGTAATGCCAAGATAAAAATAGCAAAGTTGATTAAATCCAGTTAAATGTTAATATAAAATAATAAAGTTAAGTACTTCATATGATGTTGTTCCTGACA